>NW_027037223.1:0-12302 GCF_034236695.1 Oncorhynchus nerka
GCGACGTCACCGCACGAAGAGGCAAAAACAGACCTACCCCCATCGCGACGTCCCCCAAAGGCTAATTTTCTAGCCCCTGCTATCTGCTTACTTGCTAACCCGGTCTGCTAACTGCTAGCTTGCCGGGCCCGGTTTGCTAACTGCTAGCCCTGGCTAACTGCTTGCTTGCTAACCCGGTCCGCTAAATGCTAGCTTGCCCCGGTCTACTAACTGCTAGCTTCCGGCCCCGGCCTGCTAACTGCTAGCTTACCTGCCCGGTATGTAACTGCTAGCCCATGCTAACTGCTTGCTTGCTAACCCGGCCTGCTAACTGCTAGCTTGCCCCGGTCTACTAGCTGCTAGCTTGTTTAGCCCCGGCCTACTAACTGTTAGCTTGTTAGCATCGGCCTGCTAACTGTCTGAATCGCCATGTCCCCATCCAGCCCAACCACTCACTGGACCCATATATGTTCACTTGGCTACGCATGCCTCTCTCTAATATCAATATGCCTTGTCCATTACTGTCCTGGTTAGTGATTACTGTCTTATTTCACTGTAGAGCCTCTAGCCCTGCTCAATATGCCTTAACCAACCATGTTGTTCCACCTCCTACGTATGCGATGACATCACATACAAACTAAGCTTGATGCCCTCAATCTCACACAAATTATCAATGAACCTACCAGGTACAACCCCAAATCAGTAAACACGGGCACCCTCATAGATGTCATCCTAACTAATTCGCCCTCCAAATACACCTCTGCTGTTTTCAATCAAGATATCAGCGATCACTGCCTCATTGCCTGCATCCGTAATGGGTCTGCGACCAAACGACCACCCCTCATCACTGTCAAACGCCCCCTGAAACACTTCTGCGAGCAGGCCTTTCTAATCGACCTGGCCGGGGTATCCTGGAATGACATAGACCTCATCCCGTCAGCAGAGGATGCCTGGATATTCTTTAAAAGTGCCTTCCTCACCATCTTAAATAAGCATGCCCCTCTCAAAAAATGTAGAACTAGGAATAGATACAGTCCTTGGTTCACTCCAGACCTGTCTGCCCTTGACCAGCACAAAAACATCCTGTGGCGTTCTGCATTAGTATCGAATAGCCCCCGTGATATGCAACTTTTCAGGGAAGTTAGTAACAAATATACACAGGCAGTTAGAAAAGCTAAGGCAAACTTTTTCAAACAGAAATTTGCATCCTGTAGTACAAACTCAAAAAAATTCTGGGACACTGTAAAGTCCATGGAGAATAAGAGCACCTCCTCCCACCTGCCCACTGCTCTGAGGCTAGGAAACACTGTCACCACCGATAAATCCACTATAATTGAGAATTTCAATAAGCATTTCTCTACGGCTGGCCATGCTTTCCATATGGCTACCCCTACCCCGGTCAACTGCCCGGCACCCCTACCATTTCTCCTTTATCCAAATCCAGATGGCTGATGTTCTGAAAGAGCTGCAAAATCTGGGCCCCTACAAATCAGCCGGGCTAGACTACCTGGACCCTCTATTTCTAAAATGATCTGCCGAAATTGTTGCAACCCCTATTACTAGCCTGTTCAACCTCTCTTTCGTATCGTCTGAGATTCCCAAAGATTGGAAGGCTGCGCGGTCATCCCCCTCTTCATAACCGACATCGATAAGAGACATTACTGTGCAGCCGTATTCATCGACCTGGCCAAGGCTCCGACTCTGTCAATCACAACATTCTTATTGGCAGACTCGACAGCCTTGGTTTCTCAAATGATTGCCTCGCCTGGTTTACCAACTACTTCTCTGATAGAATTCAGTGTGTCAAATCGGAGGGCCTGTTGTCCGGACCTCTGACAGTCTCTATGGGTGTGCCACAGGGTTCAATTCTCGGGCCAGACGACACCATTCTGTATACTTCTGGCCCCTCCTTGGATACTGTGTTAACTAACCTCCAGACGAGCTTCAATGCCATACAACTTCCGTGGCCTCCAACTGCTCTTAAATGCAAGTAAAACTAAATGCATGCTATTCAATCGATCACTGCCCGCACCTGCTCGCCCGTCCAGCATCACTACTCTAGACGGCTCTGACTTAGAATACGTGGACAACTACAAATACCTGGGTGTCTGGTTAGACTGTAAACTCTCCTTCCAGACTTATATTAAGCATCTCCAATCCAAAATTAAATCTAGAATCGGCCTCCTATATCGCAAAAAAAGCATCCTTCACTCATGTTGCCAAACATACCCTCGTAAAACTGACCATCCTACCGATCCTCGACTTCGGTGATGTCATCTATAAAATAGCCTCCGACACTCTACTCAACAAACTGGATGCAGTCTATCACAGTGCCATCCGTTTGGTCACCAAAGCCCCATACACTACCCACCATTGCGACCTGTACGCTCTCGTTGATTGGCCCTCGCTTCATACTCGTCACCAAACCCACTGGCTACAGGTTATCTACAAGTCTCTGCTAGGTAAAGCCCCGCCTTATCTCAGCTCACTGGTCACCATAGCAGCACCCACTCGTAGCACGCGCTCCAGCAGGTATATTTCACTGGTCACCCCCAAAGCCAATTCCTCCTTTGGTCGTCTTTCCTTCCAGTTCTCTGCTGCCCATGACTGGAACGAATTGCAAAAATCTCTGAAGCTGGAGACTCACATCTCCCTCACTAGCTTTAAGCACCAGCTGTCAGAGCAGCTTACAGATCACTGCACCTGTACATAGCCCATCTGTAAACAGCCCATCTATCTACCTACCTCATCCCCATACTGGTATTTATTTATTTATTTATTTAGCTCATTTGCAGCCCAGTATCTCTACCTGCACAATCATCTTCTGCCGATCTACCATTCCAGTGTTTAATTGCTCTTTTGTAATTACTTCGCCACCATGGCCTATTTATTTCCTTAACTTACCTCATTTGCATTCACTGTATATATACTTTTTGTTTTCTTTTGATCTACTGTATTATTGACTATGTTTTGTTTATTCCATGTGTAACTCTGTGTTGTTGTATGTGTCGAATTGCTACGCTTTATCTTGGCCAGGTCGCAGTTGCAAATGGGAACTTGTTCTCAACTAGCCTACCTGGTTAAATAAAGGTGAAATAAATAAATGAATAAAGAAGCCTTCCTCAGCGATGATGGTGGTGAGTGAGTTATAATAGGGGATAATGGCTGTAAAAAATGGAGGGAGGCTATAGATACTGAGCTGAGAGGGGAAAGGGTTTGGACACATGGAATGCCTGGCAAAGGTTGTCTAACGCAGGTATCTCATAATTCCTCCTCTCCCACCAAAGTCCCACCCCAGCTAATGCTTTTCAAAGCTGTTTCCTATAGTGAATAAACAACTATGATGGTCAAATGTCTTCCAGATAAGGAGTTTTTCATTTTTCCATTTTCATCAAAAGGGATAGGTACTTGTGAAGGAGAATTAAAAATAGTCTCTACATTTACATTTACATTTAAGTCATTTAGCAGACGCTCTTATCCAGAGCGACTTACAAATTGGTGCTTTCACCTTATAAGCCCCCTGACTTATATCTAGTCCAAGTGAAGGCTTCTCCTTCACAGTACTGTAACTATTACTAATGGTGAACAGGACTAGCACAGGTCTGCAATGACAGTATCCTGTGAAGTGTGATGAACTTGTCAAGAGTTGGAGCAGAAGATGCAAACCCAAAGCAGGTTAACAGACTAATGACTCAAACTTGAAAAAAATGAACAAATAGCATTTCCACAGTAAATTCCCTCGGTGCTTTTCAACATTTTTCATCAACAATATTTGTCTTCCCTACCCAGCTTACACATACTTCTACAAGGGCTCCAAGTACTGGAGGTTTGATAACCAGAAGATGAAGGATGACCCAGACTACCCCAGATCCATCCTTAAAGACTTTATGGGCTGTGATGGAGCCCCAGGCGTGAACCCAGATACAGATGACACAGTTACAGGCCGCAAGTGGCCAACAGTGGACCAGCCAAAACCACAACCACCAGTTGGCTCAGTCCCAGATGAGGTGGACAGAGAGACCAATTAGGATTACACCAACGATGTGGATTATGAACCTGATGCGAAGGACAAAGGGGTGGATGTGGTGGTGAGGATGGCTGAGAACGAGGCCAAGGTTATGACCCTGATCATAGTGACCGTGCCCCTGGTCCTGGTGCTGTTCATCCTACTATTGATCTATGCTATTATCAACACCCTGCAGAAGAAAAGAGGCGCCCAGACTTTTGGTCCACTGCAAACGATCCCTGCAGGAGTGGGTTTGATCTGCTCCAGAAATGGATTCACACACACGCAAACACATACACACACCATACATAGGCACATTCCATTTGAACATTCCATTTGAACACAAGCATTACATAAAAATACAAGCACACAGTTTCCCTATCTTTCCTCCATGGTGCTTTACCCAATCTTGATTTAAGCCTGTTTATAACAGATAATATGCACTTTTAACGTCCCGTGTTTAGATTTTTGTTAGTTGCGGTTGTAGTTTTAAGCGTGTTTAGCTACAGATTTCCGTGAATGTCCTTATAAAACAGAGTGGTGGTGCGTGAATGTTTAACTGTTGTGTGTGCTGTGTTCTGTTAACACAAGACCACCGTCTCCCACTGTGTCTTTCCTCTAGGGGGGGTAGTACCCTAGCAGAGCTATAGCCTATGCAGACTAGTAGGCCTAGGCCATCTCCATTGGAAGACCATAAAAAATTGAGACGAACATTGTGAAATTAAAATTCCCTAAATTATCAACCTCTCTATTAAGCCATGTCTCTCCCTGCAATGTTTGTTTTTCTGGATAGGAGGGGTTCTGCAATTGACTGGTGCAATTAGGTTGCTGATAGGCTGGGAAAGATGGGGTGACTTCATTTCTGTGCTTGGCCAATGAGGTTACTCGATGGAAGTTGGGGCACTCCGAGGGAAATTAAGGTGTGTGACTGGAGGTAGGCTTATTGCTCAGATACAAATAAACAGGTGTTTTACATTCAGGTAATCACCTAGGTCTATGGTAATTACAGCTCCAGGCCTTTCGATCTGTTGAGTATATAAGGCTACTTTTTTTTTTTGTATTCTTCAGACAGGGCTATGTTACTTTGACCTTCCAGTAATTCAAGTCAGTACAAAAATAAATATATATTTTGGGAACAGATTGCAAATAACCAATGGCGCTCAAATTCAACTTGAAGGTGTGTAGATACTGTTATGCTTGTATTGAAACAAAAGGACACGTTTAGAAACTACAATGTAGAAAATTAATTAAACTTGTTAAATGTCATGTAGGTTAATTACTGTGGAATTTACCAGGTATTTTTGGTCCTCGTCATTTTCTGCTGTGACCGTGTCCTTGGTGAGAAACACATTTGTCTGATTTCTATAGCTTGCGAGTATTTACTTGATAATTTCATGAGTGGCCTCCATTGATGTCATGTTTTCTCTCAGGAATATGCACTGTCACACACTGCACTGACACAACCAAGTGTTTGCTATCCCTCGACAAAAGCAACTGCAAATGTGCTGTTGGCTACTATGGAGACCTGTGTGACAAAGGTTTAAACATTTTGGTAGACCAGAATAACTACAATAGTTCTATTGGAATTTGTTCTAAAACTGTGTTTTAATTTATTTTAGTTGCTACCATCAATGTCATGTGTGGCAAAGACTACATTACTATCATGGTGAATGAGGACTTTTTCCAGTACTACAAAGTACCTATGGAATCTCTGCACTTGAAGAATGAGTCTTGTCGTGCCCAAAAGGAGGTTATGTCTGATGTCCCATACTACATTGTGCGGATATCAAAGGATCAGTACGTTTCCTGTGGCGGTAAACCACTGGAGGTAAGTATGATTCATCCCACACTTCATATTATCCTTTGATAATCCTGTCTCAGAAAAGGCCTAATCTCAAGGCTCAACACACTGATCTATAGTTGTCATGCGCCGATTTGAGGGCAGAGGTTTTCACCCTTGTTATCGCAGCAAGTCCAAGTGGTGACTTATTTATGAAGCTGGAAGTTTGTTTTTACTGTCATTGTGCTCTCTCTTTTTACAACAGAAAAACATCACTCACATTGCATATGCCTTAACTCTCATGTCGGCCCCTCAAGTCTATGGAAATATAATAAGAGACCCAATGATAAAAATTGAGTACACGTGTATCTACCCATACATCCGCACTGTCAGTTTGCCGTACCCCATCATCCCCTTCTCTAGGTAAGGCCCACTCTCTAAAAATTGACTTGATCACAACTTAATGTACTTGAAGTTTGTCTTGGTCTATTACTGGAACGACCTAACAAGTAGACTCACTTGAGATGCAATTTGTCACATTGCCTTATTATTTGATACTCGGGTTTCCTCTCCAGGAACAATTCTGGGCTCTAGTTTGAGCCTGTACAATAGGTCCAGGAGTTATTCTTGCTAGTCTGACATTACTGATGTTCCAGCTGTTGATGGTGTTAAAGGTAAATGTTATACTAATCTTGGTTATTATTTCTCAATTCCCTTTGTGAAAGCCACCACTGTCTTGTAACCCTCCATGGCTAGTTGTAGGTGGTTGGTTGGAATTGAGAAATGCTGTTTATTTCACTTTTGCCATGTGACGCAATCTTGATTTCAATTATTCTCATTGATTGAGACCGGTGGGTGTCCACAAGTGCTGCATGTCATGAGTGTGACTCAGAAAAAAAAGCTGTGTTGAATGACACTTGTCTGTCTCAATGGGAGAAGATTTGAAATGGGGAAGATAGTGGCATACACCGTTGTTGCATTACTTCCTCGAGGATAATGTATTGACTTTAACTGGGCATTTTCTAAATTCCAACAAACCACCTGCACCTAGCCGTGAACTTTTAGAAGACAGTTGTGGCTTTCAAGTGGGGCATTGAGGAATATTCACTTAGTGAGTGTTGGTAGAATATTTTGCTTACCCTTAATTTGTTTTATTTGTACCTTTATTAATACTACCTAGGTAGCAACCGCCATCTGGGACAGCGAGTAATGTCGGACTAACCACTGATTTATAAGCAGAAGTTCTTCCGGTTCAGGTAATGTGGATATGACAAGCATTTCTCTCACAGTAATCCTGTGCTGTTTTGGTTCAGTGAGACTGTGATGCGGATGGGTGAGTTGGATGCCAAGGTGGAGATGGCCCTCTTCACAGATCACACCTACACAGAGGCGTTCCAAAGCTCACCGCTGATCCACCTCCGGGACAGGGTGTATGTGGAGATCAAGGTCGTGGAGCTGGAGGACGTCTTCCACTTGAGGGTGAATGAATGCTGGGCCACACAGTCCCCCAAACCCAACCAGACAGACAGCTCTGTTCACACCCTGCTGCGCAATGGGTGAGTGGACAATCAACATTTATCCCTGGGAACATGTACGCCTACTTCTGCTCTTGAAACATGGCATGAACAATTCATTTAGCATGCTGTGAGCAATTCAGTTGAGCTGAGGTCAATTTGGCATGTCTGACTAATTGTGGCAGAATAGTGTTAAATTTGATGAAGGTCTTGGATTTACTCAACCCAAGACACTCCCCCTCACAGGTGTGTGAATGACGAAACTGTCACCTTTCTCAATACGACAATGGGCGCCAATGGAGAGGCCTCAACCATCCGGTACAGCTTTGACATGTTCCGCTTTGTTGTGGAGCCTCATGACCTGTACCTGCACTGCGCAGTGCGCTTGTGCTCCCTGGACGATGACGAACCCTGCATTCCTGTAAGTTCACTGGCCTTTGGTGCAGCGGGCTAAGGCACTGCATAGCGGTGCTAGCAGTGTCACTACAGATCCTGGTTCAATTCCAGGTTTAGTCGCTGCGAACGGGAGACCCATGAGGCGGCGCACAATTGGCCCAGTGTTGTCCGGGTTAGGGGAGGGTTTGGCTGGCCGGGTTGTCCTTGTCCCATCGTGCTCTAGCGACTCCTGTGGCAGGCCAGGCGCAATGCACACTGACACGGTCGCCAGGTGTACGGTGTTTCCTTCGACACGTTGGTGCGGCTGACTTCCGGGTTAAGTAAGCATTGTCAAGAAGCAGTGCGGTTCGGCGGGGTTGTGTTTCGGAGGACGCACAGCTCTCGCCCTTCGCCTCTCCACAGTCTGTACGGGAGTCGCAGCAATGGGACTAGACTAACTACCACTTGGATACAATGAAATTGGGATGACAAAAGGGGTTAAAAATGCTCAAATATAATTTCTATTCATGAAGAAAATGCCTTTTCAGAAGTTGGCATGGCATACAAGATTGTCTTTTATTAATGCTTTACTGCTACAGGAGTGCAAATCTATAACCAAGAGGGCAGCAGTGCGTGGAGACCCAACTCATGGTCTACTGTCATATGGACCAATCAGGATTGACATACAAGACCGACCCCAATCTAGTAAGGATTTGTGTTTCGTTATCTACATAAGATTAAAATATATTCTTGCCGGGCTCAAATATTGCCCTTGCTCACTCTACTTGCCTGCATTTAAAAAAAATGATTGTGACGTAGACCAGAGGGCTATACTACAAAAGCTCAACATGGGTATATGTTTTTGGTTGAGTCATTCTTTCAGTTTTCAAAATGGTTATGTAAGACTTTAGGCACGTTAGCTGGCTAAATCATTGATCCTACATTGTAGTATACCCCTCTGGGCTCATGTTGCAGCTAGAGGCAGGGTGGTGTGAGGTGTTTTCAACAGTCTTGACTTTGTTCCAGATCTGCTGCTGCTGATGATTCCTGTGGCTGGCATCTGGGTCCTGGGCCTCTTCCTCCTCGCCCTAATCACCATCGCTAAGGCAGGAAACCGACGACTGTCACAGCTAGCAAACCGCTGACATCCAACATGAATAAAAATAATAATTTCTATGACAATTAAATGAGTCCTCTCTGCAGAAATGTTGTGCCTTTGACATTTTATAAACATGACTTACCACAGAGCTCTGAGCATTCAGCCCTGTAGTTCAATGTGGCTGTGGGTTACAAACAAGTTCAAACATGAGTTACTGGTTTAAATCATGACTGGTCTCATCAAACACCAACTCCTATTATAGTGTCACTCGATTTGATCAAATAGTGTAGTGATTCTTAGTTATCAGCAGATGGCAATAGGAGCCAACTGAGGGGTCGGTCTATAATTCATCCCCAGGGGGAGCGGAGTTTATTTTCAAGAGAAATTGCTTTGTCTAATAGACTTCCCACAGTATGTAGGCTACATTAATTTTCCTCCCGATCTCTCTAGCAGTCACTGCTCTGTTTGTATTCTCAGAAGGCAGTGAGTTTATTGGACTATCAATGTAATCCAGGATAGCCTGCAAGAGGCATGCGGTGGTTTAACTAAAATCTTACAGACCTTCTGGGTACTTGGAAGTAACTTGTAAGACAATTGTATTTTGTTTGAGGGTATCCTCCACAATTACGTTCTGAGTATAGTACGGCTACATCTTACCAAGAACAAAATATGACGCTTGACACCTCTACTCTTCCCTCATCGTGCAGGAAAGCGATTGACTGAAGGGGAAGTAGGTAACATACTAATATGCCAGAAGAAATGCTGTTCTTACCTATAGCTCGTGTTGGCCATTAGGAACTGGGCATAAATGGAAAACTGACTCAGGCCTTAAATAACCCATGATCACATATTTGGGGATCATTTCTACCAGTTCTAACCGAGCTGTTTCGCAAACGATCCGATTTCAGCGCGCCACGATCCAATGCCCAGTGGTTGAACATGTTATATAAATCTAATATCAAGCATTACTAGCAGACCAAAGCTCTGGTTAAACCGGATGCCCTCAGATAACTCTGGGCCCTGTGTCCTCAGTCAAGTTTAGAGCCTACGTGCAATAACATGATTATCCGAAGGACACACAGCTGCCATCACGCAAATATACTCCCCTGTATTGCAAAGATCAGCCTGCAACACTAACCAGCTTAGAGTGCCAAACTATCTCACTGACATTGAACCTTACATGCACTCTTGCATAAACAGGAAACACCTGAGCCTAAAGCAGACATTACCAGTCCCTAAATCCACGCTTCCTTGACACACACACATCTCATGAAGCAACGCTCACTCACACTCCACCCCCTACTGGTCGGGTGATGTGAGCAGAGAACTCTGCTGTGCACCAATGGGGCTCAACGCTCTGGCTAGAGCAGGCCCGCCTCCAACTCTTCAGGACCAGTCAGAAGACCAACACAATGAGACTCCACCTACATTATTCTGTGTATACATTCTGTTGTAAACTCTGGCTAGGCAGCCTAATTATTCTGACTCCTCACAGAGTCATATTGCTTAGGTCCGTGCACGATAAACGGCAGGACAAGATATCTTTGACTCAATAAACTGCCTTTGCTACACCTGATTCCACTCTCAGCCTGTTGTTTTGCAATCCCTCTCCGGTATGTAAACACTAACAAACACAAACTGGATTTTGAACTCAACAAAGAGTTTGACTATGCAGTCACATAGCAGATCACTCATCACTTGACTCAATTTTCAATCACATCTGAATTACAGTCCATTGGTCGGGTAACGAGGCTGCATAAAAATGGCATCTCTCTGGAGAAGTGATTCATGGGCTGTGGAAACAAATAATGGCCTCAATCGTCTTGCTCTTGTGCAACAGCCTTGTTACCAATGCGAACAAAGACCATTTCAACATGGCAGAGGTACAGTATGTTGTGTACGTTTGTCGTGTGGCTATCGCCTTATGAACTTAGTTTCCTTTAACTGACAACGTTGCATGACCATGATCTCTATCCTGGTCAGGTAATCTAAACTGATTTAGCATTTTATGTGATCTAATGACTTCTCATGCACTGATTCATGGACGTATTTGATGCACACATGTTGACCTTTGACCTTTTAATGGATATTGGGCAACATTCCCACTTCATGCATGGCGTGCAGTGCATGCTTGTTTACAGAGAAAGTATGAGCTCTCTGGTTGTGCTCAGTGGGCCCATTTGTTTTTAAATTCCCCTGTCAAGGCTTTTGCAAGGCAAGCTCTCTGTGCTGTCTTGGCTGGCTGGGTCTCTTGTTTCCATTGGATTATCAGTGGTATATTAATATTGTACGCCAGACTTTACAGCCAGACACACGTCTGCTTGTGGCTATATTAATGGTATATATTGTAGTCGAATTTAGACGGTTTATGTAGAATTTTTGTAATTTACATGGATTAAAATCTGTGTATAAGTGTTTTGTTTTGTGTTAAATGCTTACATTCCAAAGCTTTTACTCTTACACCCAATGACGTCTGCTCTATCCTATTATCTGTTGGGCCGACCCTGTGGTTATCTAAACTGCCAATAAGAAGGTGTGACTCAAAGAGTAATGCCATGAAGTAATAGAAACCATCTGTTTCTCTGTCCTCTCTCTATATATTTTAACTGCTCTCCCTTTGATGTTGCTCTCAATCTCTCAATTCTCTTGTCTCTCTATTTGTCTCTCTTTCTCTAGCTCTCACGCCATCTATCTATCTCTCACGCCATCTATCTATCTCTGTTGTATACATTTACATTACATTTAAGTCATTTAGCAGACGCTCTTATCCAGCTCTTATCCGACTAATTGTAGTCGTGGTTGCGGAGGTTTGGCTACCTGTCTCAAGCCAGCAGACAGATGTCAACCATGCAGTATGGATGCTACTGGCAGCCTCAGTTATACTGTACAGACTGATAGAAACTAAATTGATAATGATGTCAAGATAATGTAATAATGTAAGGTCATGATTACATTATAGAGCTATTCTGAGACAGAGAAAAGTTACACCTCCTGGTCTAGCACTGTGGAACCACTGCGGTCCGACTCATCCCAAACCATCTCAATTTGGTTGAGGTCAGGGGATTGCGGAGGCCAGGTCATGTGATGCAGCACTCCATCACTCTCCTTCTTGGTAAAATAGTCTTTACACAGCCTAGAGGTGTGTTAGGTCATTGTCCTGTTGTAAAACAAATTATAGTCCCACTAAGCCCAAACCAAATGGGATGGTGTATCGCTGCAGAATGCTGTGGTAGCCATGCTTGTTAAGTGTGCCTTGAATTCTAAATAAATCACAGACAGTCTCGCCTCTAAAGCACCCCCACACCATAACACCTCCTCCATGCTTTAGGGTGGAAAATACACATGCAGAGATCATCCATTCACCCACACCGCGTCTCACAAAGACACGGCTATTGGAACCAAAAATCTCCAATTTGGACTCCAAACCAAAGGACACATTTCTACTGGTCTAATGTCCATTGCTCGTGTTTCTTGGCCCAAGCACGTTTCTTCTTATTATTGGTGTCCTTTAGTAGTGGTTTCTTTGCAGCAATTCAACCATGAATAACT
>NW_027037223.1:12802-18182 GCF_034236695.1 Oncorhynchus nerka
CTCTGCACAGTTGATGTTGAGATGTGTCTGTTACTTGAACTCTGAAGCATTTATTTGGGCAGCAATTTCTGAGGCTGGTAACTCTAATGAACTTATCCTCTGCAGCATAGGTAACTCTGGGTCTTCCATTCCTGTGGCGTTCCTCATGATAGCCAGTTTCATCATAGCGCTTGATGGTTTTTGCAACTTTCAATGTTCTTGAAATTGACCTATTTTCTGTATTGACTGACAGTAATGATGGACTGTCGTTTCTCTTTGCTTATTTGAGCTGTTCTTGCCAAAATATGGACTTGGTCGTTTACCAAATAGGGCTATCTTCTGTACCCCCTACCTTGTCACAACACAACTGATTGGCTCAAATGCATTAAGAAGGAAAGAAATTCCACAAATTAACTTTTAAGAAGGCACACCTGTTAATTGAAATGCATTCCAGGTGACTACCTCATGAAGCTGGCGGAGAGACTGCCAAGAGTGTGCAAAGCTGTCATCAAGGCAAAGGGTGGCTATTTGAAGAATCTCAAATGTAAAATATATTTTGATTTGTTTAACAATTTTTTGGTTACTACATGATTCCATATGTGTTATTTCATAGTTTTGATGTCTTTACTATTATTCTACAATGTAGAAAATAGTTTAAAAAAAAGAAAAATAAAGAAAAACCCTTGAATTAGTAGGTGTTCTAAAACTTTTGACCGGTAGTGTATGTGCAAAGAATATTTAGTCTTAGCCTCAACCCCCTCTCCCAGCATTATGAACACCACCCCAAAGGTTGGTGAGCTTCGGACACTGGAGGCCATCCGCAGAGCTTTCGAGGTGTGGCAGCGCGTGACTCCACTGAGCTTTGAAAATGTCGCTTTCCAAGACATCACTAACAGCAGCCAGGACACGCTAGAGATCATGCTGTTGTTTGCATCTGATTTCCATGGAGACATGTCTCTGTTTGAGGGCGAGGGGGGGGTCTCTGGCTCATGCCTACTACCCAGGGTCCGGGATAGGCGGAGACACGCACTTTGACGCTGATGAACTCTGGATCCTTGACAACCACGTCCCGTTTGCCCCCATTTCCCCCTCAATCACTATTACCGCTACTATTTCCTTGTTCAAAATGAATATCCTATTGATATCTTTTCATATTCATTTTCTTTCTCCTCTTCCTATTTTTCTCTCTCCCTCTCTCCCATTTCTCTCCCTCCAGGTATTGACCGCTTCCTGGTTGCGGTGCATGAGCTAGGCCATGCTCTGGGTCTGGGGCACTCTGATGGTTCCCCTTTACCAGTACATGGACACAAAGATCTTCTCACTCCCAGAGGATGATAGGAATGGAATACAGAAGATATATGGTGAGGAGCCTGCCCTCAGGCCCCCACAGCCATCACATACACACACACAGATAAACATGCACACACATGCTTATACTACCGTTTAAAAGTTTGAGGTAACTTAGAAATGTCATTGTTTTTGAAAGAAACACACTTTTTTGGTCCATTAAAATAACATAAAATTGATCAAAAATACAGTGTAGACATTGTTAGTGTTGTAAATAGCCATTGTAGCTGGAAATCACAGATTTTTGATGGAATATCTACATAGGCGTACAGAGGCCTGTTATCAGCAACCATCACTCCTGTGTTCCAATGGCACGTTGTGTTAGCTAATCCAAGTTTATCATTTTAAAAGGCTAATTGATCATTAGAAAACCCTTTTGCAATTATGTTAGCACAGCTTTCTTCTGAAAGTCATTAGTCTATTCTTGTTCTGAGAATTATTATTATTCCATGTGAGAAATTGCCAAGAAACTGAAGATCTCCCTTCACAGAACAGCGCAAACGGACTCTAACCAGAATACAAAGAGGAGTGGGAGGCTCGGGTGCACAACTGACCAAGAGGGCATGTACATTCGAGTGTCTAGTTTGAGAAACAGATGCCTCAAAAGTCCTCAACTGGCAGCTTCATTAATTAGTACCCGCAAAACAGCTGTCTCAACATCAACAATAAAGAGGCGACTCCAGGATGCTGGCCTTCTAGGCAGAGTTGCAAAGAAAAAGCCATATCTCAGATTGGCCAATAAAAACAAAAGATTAAGATGGGCAAAAGAACATAGACACTGGACAAAGGAACTCTGCCTAGAAGGCCAGCATCCCGGAGTCGTTGCATGGTCGAGAAGGAACCTGCAAGTAAGCATTTCATTGGACTGTGTATACCATGTGTATCCTGTACATACGACTAATACAACTTGAAACGGGAGAGGGGTGGGGGCAGAGAAAGCATGTAGGGATATATGTGAGGTTCATTGTCAAACCCATAGCATTTATAATGTCATCATCTTGGATTGTGCAGGATCTCCAGACAATGCTCCCACTCAGGACCCACCCGCCACCGCTGATGATGACACTGCCCCAAACCAAAACCCCACCACCACTGCTCCTCCAGACCTAGACTCCACCACCACTGCTCCTCTAGACCGAGCCCCCATCACCACCCCTGATATTCCCCTTGAGACAGACCCCTTCAGCCCTACCTATACCCCAGACCAACAAGAACCAGATCCCACCTACGCACCTCCCCTCCCTCCGATACCCGACCCAGACCCCACCATCCCCTGGCCTGATCCAGTGCCGGTGACCCCTTACATCAGGAGGGATGAGCCTCGTCGCCCCCCAAAGCAGCCAGACCACACTACCCCCAATATCTGTGACGGGGACTTTGATACGGTCACCATGCTGCGAGGGGAGATGTTCGTCTTCAAGGTGAGAAGCAGGGCTAGTCTAAGAATACACTGTTTTGTATAGTTGTATTACTTCATACTCCATTCTAATCTCCCAAAAGAGGATGACGTAGGTGATTATGTTCTGATGGTATCTTCTGTCGTTGCCAGGGTCGCTGGTTCTGGAGAGTTAGAAGGAACCTTGTCCTGGACAACTACCCAATGCCTATCTCGGTCTTCTGGGTTGGACTACCTGATGATATAGACTCTGGTTATGAATGACATGATGGAAAATGTGTCTTTTTCAAAGGTGTGTATTTTATGTTATTCGCATATATTAAGTTTATTTTATGTGTAATAGTTTAAATCTAATGGGTGCTGTTGTGTCTTTTCTATGCCGGATTAAATTATATGACATGCTATTAGAGAATGTTTATAGAGCCGTTGTCTTCCGAATAAACTCTTAAAGACCTGGTAATCTTTTATATCAATAGCAGTCATTTATTAATCGTCACCTTATTCAGTCTCATCTGAACGTTGTAAAATTCTTGGTTATCTTCACGAACCCTGGCTAACAAGTTGAATCAGCAATACAAATTTTGGTTTAATTATTTAATTACTACATACCTAAATAATCACACAGAATTACATATACACAGGCTGGATCATACATAAATTACTAATTATGTCATACAAGAAAACGTCCCTTATGGAAGGAACCGATATTACAGCTGGTTACACAAAGAAAAGGGGATGGGTTTGAATGAAAGCGCGGGAAGACTGAGGAACAAAAGGATTGGGTCTCTATCGGACCTTATGAAGCTATGCTATCGTAAATACAGTCTTATGCATTCTATACTTTGTTATATACCCTTTGTTGGCAATGACAGAGGTCGAACGTTTTCTGTAAGTCTTCACAAGGTTTTCACACACTGTTGCTGGTATTTTGGCCCATTCCTCCATGCAGATCTCCTCTAGAGCAGTGATGCAATCTCAACCATACTGTACACTGCCCTAACCCATCTGGACAAGAGGAATACCTATGTGAGAATGCTGTTCATCGACTACAGCTCGGCATTCAACACCATAGTACCCTCCAAGCTCGTCATCAAGCTCGAGACCCTGGGTCTCGACCCCGCCCTGTGCAACTGGGTACTGGACTTCCTGACGGGCCGCCCCCAGGTGGTGAGGGTAGGCAACAACATCTCCACCCCGTTGATCCTCAACACTGGGGCCCCACAAGGGTGCGTTCTGAGCCCTCTCCTGTACTCACTGTTCACCCACGACTGCGTGGCCACGCACGCCTCCAACTCAATCATCAAGTTTGCGGACGACACAACAGTGGTAGGCTTGATTACCAACAACGACGAGACGGCCTACAGGGAGGAGGTGAGGGCCCTCGGAGTGTGGTGTCAGGAAAATAACCTCACACTCAACGTCAACAAAACTAAGGAGATGATTGTGGACTTCAGGAAACAGCAGAGGGAACACCCCCCTATCCACATCGATGGAACAGTAGTGGAGAGGGTAGCAAGTTTTAAGTTCCTCGGCATACACATCACAGACAAACTGAATTGGTCCACTCACACAGACAGCATCGTGAAGAAGGCGCAGCAGCGCCTCTTCAACCTCAGGAGGCTGAAGAAATTCAGCTTCTATCTCAAGGCCATCAGACTGTTAAACAGCCACCACTAACATTGAGTGGCTGCTGCCAACACACTGACACTGACACTGACTCAACTCCAGCCACTTTAATAATGGGAATTGATGGGAAATTATGTAAATATATCACTAGCCACTTTAAACAATGCTACCTTAAATAATGTTACTTACCCTACATTATTCATCTCATATGCATACGTATATACTGTACTCTATATCATCGACTGCATCCTTATGTAATACATGTATCACTAGCCACTTTAACTATGCCACTTTGTTTACATACTCATCTCATATGTATATACTGTACTCGATACCATCTACTGTATCTTGCCTATGCTGCTCTGTACCATCACTCATTCATATATCCTTATGTACATATTCTTTATCCCCTTACACTGTGTATAAGACAGTAGTTTTGGAATTGTTAGTTAGATTACTTGCTGGTTATTACTGCATTGTCGGAACTAGAAGCACAAGCATTTCGCTACACTCGCATTAACATCTGCTAACCATGTGTATGTGACAAATAAAATTTGATTTGATTTGATGTTTTGGGGTTGTTGCTGGGCAACACGGACTTTCAATACCATTTTATTTCATTTTATTTACCCTACCATAACTGATCTCAACTGACTGACTGATGAGCTCTTTTTAAATCTGAAATGTTATTGATAAATATCATTCCTCTAGTCAAGGGAAAACAGATTTGGCCCTGAGTGTTGAAAGACCGAGAACTGAAGAAAAGGGAGTTTCTTGTGAGTCATTAGTCCTTTGTACCACACGGTTTCATGATCCATCTTGTCACCTTCCTCTCCTGCAGATACTGGCGTTTTGATGAAGAGTTTCGCACCAGTGACAGCGACTACCCGAAACCTGTCTCCAGGTGGGGCAAGGTCCCATCCTCTGCTACCACCGAAATATACTCCTGGGCTACAATATCCGGACCCCTTCAACAGCCGGTATGGGGCATGGAACCCCGCAGATCCCCTACGAATGGAATACCGACATAAT
>NW_027037224.1:0-18185 GCF_034236695.1 Oncorhynchus nerka
GAGAGCCTGGACTGAGAGAGCCTGGACTGAGAGAGCCTGGCCTGAGAGAGACTGGACTGAGAGAGACTGGGCTGAGAGAGACTGGGCTGAGAGAGACTGGACTGAGAGAGACTGGACTGAGAGAGACTGGACTGAGAGAGCCTGGACTGAGAGAGCCTGGACTGAGTGAGCCTGGACTGAGAGAGACTGGGCTGAGAGAGCCTGGTGAGAGCCTGAGACTGAGAGAGACTGGGCTGAGTGAGCCTGGACTGAGAGAGCCTGAGAGCCTGGACTGAGAGAGACTGCTGAGGAGACTGGGCTGAGTGAGAGAGCCTGGACTGAGAGAGACTGACTGAGGAGAGACTGACTGAGAGAGCCTGGACTGAGAGAGACTGGGCTGAGAGAGCCTGGACTGAGAGAGACTGGACTGAGAGAGACTGGGCTGAGAGAGCCTGGACTGAGAGACTGGGACTGGACTGAGAGAGACGGGACTGAGAGCCTGGACTGAGAGAGCCTGGACTGAGAGAGACTGGGCTGAGAGAGACTGGGCTGAGAGAGACTGGGCTGAGACTGAGAGACTGGAGAGAGCCTGGACTGAGAGAGACTGGGACTGAGAGCCTGGACTGAGAGAGAGCCTGGACTGAGAGAGCTGGGCTGGCTGGGGAGAGAGCCAAGCTTGGAGAGGGGGCTGAG
This sequence comes from Oncorhynchus nerka, assembly GCF_034236695.1. Lineage (NCBI taxonomy): Eukaryota > Metazoa > Chordata > Actinopteri > Salmoniformes > Salmonidae > Oncorhynchus > Oncorhynchus nerka. The sequence continues at coordinate 673 of NW_027037224.1, forward strand.
AGAGACTGAGAGAGGACTGAGAGAGACTGGAGCTGAGAGAGACTGGGCTGAGAGAGAGAGACTGGACTGAGAGAGACTGGGCTGAGCGAGACTGGACTGAGAGAGACTGGACGGGAGAGAGACTGGACTGAGAGAGACTGAGAGCTGGAGTGAGACTGGACTGAGAGAGACTGGCCTGAGAGAGACTGAGCCTGAGAGACTGGGCCTGGACTGACTGAGAGACTGGGCTGAGGAGACTGGACTGAGAGAGACTGGACTGGGAGAGCCTGGACTGAGAGACTGGCTGACTGAGACTGGAGAGAGACTGGCCTGAGAGAGACTGGACTGAGAGAGACTGGGCTGAGTGAGACTGGACTGAGAGAGACTGGACTGAGAGAGCCTGGACTGAGAGAGACTGGAGCTGGAGAGAGCCTGGACTGAGAGAGACTGGGCTGAGTGAGACTGGACTGAGAGGAGACTGAGTGGCTGAGAGAGCTGAGGAGCCTGACTGAGAGACTGGGCTGAGTGAGACTGGGCTGAGAGAGACTGGACTGAGAGAGACTGGGCTGAGTGAGCCTGGGCTAAAATACATCTAAAGCAACAACTCAGCAGGAGTGAAAGTCATGCGTCCTCCGATACCCAACCAAGCCGCACTGCTTCTTAACACAGTGCGCATCCAACCCGGAAGCCAGCCGCACCAATGTGTCGGAGGAAACACCGTACACCTGGCGACCTTGGTTAGCGCGCACTGCGCTCGGCCCGCCACAGGAGTCGTTGGTGCGCGATGAGACAAGGATATCCCTACCAGCCATGCCCTCCCTAACCCGGACGACGCTAGGCCAATTGTGCGTCGCCCCACGGACCTCCCGGTCGCGGCCGGTTACGACAGAGCCTGGGCGCGAACCCAGAGTCTCTGGTGGCACAGCCGGCGCTGCAGTACAGCGCCCTTAACCACTGTTAATATTGTACATTTTCCTTGACACCCAAAAGTACTTTTACATTTTGAATGCTTAGCAGGACAGGAAAATAGTCACTTATCAACCGAACATCCCTGGTCATCCCTACTGCCTCTGATCTGGAGGACTCACTAAACAGAGAACATCCCTGGTCATCCCTACTGCCTCTGATCTGGAGGACTCACTAAACAGAGAACATCCCTGGTCATCCCTACTGCCTCTGATCTGGAGGACTCACTAAACAGAGAACATCCCTGGTCATCCCTACTGCCTCTGATCTGGAGGACTCACTAAACAGAGAACATCCCTGGTCATCTCTACTGCCTCTGATCTGGAGGACTCACTAAACAGAGAACTTCCCTGGTCATCCCTACTGCCTCTGATCTGGAGGACTCACTAAACAGAGAACATCCCTGGTCCTCCCTACTTCCTCTGATCTGGAGGACTCACTAAACAGAGAACATCCCTGGTATTCTCTACTGCCTCTGATCTGGAGGACTCACTAAACAGAGAACATCCCTGGTAATCTCTACTGCCTCTGATCTGGAGGACTCACTAAACAGAGAACATCCCTGGTATTCTCTACTGCCTCTGATCTGGAGGACTCACTAAACAGAGAACATCCCTGGTCATCTCTACTGCCTCTGATCTGGAGGACTCACTAGACAGAGAACACCCCTGGTCCTCCCTACTGCCTCTGATCTGGAGGACTCACTAAACAGAGAACATCCCTGGTCATCTCTACTGCCTCTGATCTGGAGGACTCACTAGACAGAGAACACCCCTGGTCCTCCCTACTGCCTCTGATCTGGAGGACTCACTAAACAGAGAACATCCCTGGTCCTCCCTACTGCCTCTGATCTGGAGGACTCACTAGACAGAGAACACCCCTGGTCCTCCCTACTTCCTCTGATCTGGAGGACTCACTAAACAGAGAACATCCCTGGTATTCTCTACTGCCTCTGATCTGGAGGACTCACTAAACAGAGAACATCCCTGGTCATCCCTACTGCCTCTGATATGGTGGACACACTAAACAGAGAACATCCCTGGTGATCCCTACTGCCTCTGATCTGGAGGACTCACTAAACAGAGAACGTCCCTGGTCATCTCTACTGCCTCTGATCTGGAGGACTCACTAAACAGAGAACATCCCTGGTCATCTCTACTGCCTCTGATCTGGAGGACTCACTAAACAGAGAACATCCCTGGTAATCTCTACTGCCTCTGATCTAGAGGACTCACTAAACAGAGAACATCCCTGGTCATCTCTACTGCCTCTGATCTGGAGGACTCACTAAACAGAGAACATCCCTGGTCCTCCCTACTGCCTCTGATCTGGAGGACTCACTAAACAGAGAACATCCCTGGTCATCTCTACTGCCTCTGATCTGGAGGACTCACTAAACAGAGAACATCCCTGGTAATCTCTACTGCCTCTGATCTAGAGGACTCACTAAACAGAGAACATCCCTGGTAATCTCTACTGCCTCTGATCTGGAGGACTCACTAAACAGAGAACATCCCTGGTCCTCCCTACTGCCTCTGATCTGGAGGACTGACTAAACAGAGAACATCCCTGGTTGACCCTACTGCCTCTGATCTGGAGGACTCACTAAACAGAGAACATCCCTGGTCATCTACTGCCTCTGATCTGACGGACTCACTAAACAGCGAACATCCCTGGTCATCCCTACTACCTCTGATCTGGTGGACTCACTAAACAGAGAACATCCCTGGTCTTCCCTACTGCCTCTGATCTGGAGGACTCACTAAACAGAGAACATCCCTGGTCCTCCCTACTGCCTCTGATCTGGAGGACTCACTAAACATAGAACATCCCTGGTCATCACTACTGCCTCTGATCTGGAGGACTCACTAAACAGAGAACATCCCTGGTATTCTCTACTGCCTCTGATCTGGAGGACTCACTAAACAGAGAACATCCCTGGTCATCCCTACTGTCTCTGATCTGGCAGACTCACGAAACAGAGAACATTCCTGGTCATCCCTACTGCCTCTGATCTGGAGGACTCACTAAACAGAGAACATCCCTGGTCATCTACTGCCTCTGATCTGGAGGACTGACTAAACAGAGAACATCCCTGGTTGACCCTACTGCCTCTGATCTGGAGGACTCACTAAACAGAGAACATCCCTGGTCATCTACTGCCTCTGATCTGACGGACTCACTAAACAGAGAACATCCCTGGTCCTCCCTACTGCCTCTGATCTGGTGGACTCACTAAACAGAGAACATCCCTGGTCATCCCTACTGCCTCTGATCTGGAGGACTCACTAAACAGAGAACATCCCTGGTCATCCCTACTGCCTCTGATCTGGAGGACTCACTAAACAGAGAACATCCCTGGTCATCTACTGCCTCTGATCTGGAGGACTCACTAAACAGAGAACATCCCTGGTCATCCCTACTGCCTCTGATCTGGAGGACTCACTAAACAGAGAACATCCCTGGACATCCCTACTGCCTCTGATCTGGAGGACTCACTAAACAGAGAACATCCCTGGTCCTCCCTACTGCCTCTGATCTGGAGGACTCACTAAACAGAGAGCATCCTGGTCATCCCTACTGCCTCTGATCTGGAGGACTCACTAAACAGAGAACATCCCTGGTCATCCCTACTGCCTCTGATCTGGAGGACTCACTAAACACACATGCTTCATTTGTAAATGATGTCTGAGTGATGGAGTGTGCCCCTTGCGTTCCGTAAATAAAAAAAAACAAGAAAATTGTGCTGGTTTGCTTAATATAAGGAATTTGAAATGATTTATAATTTTATTTCTGATATTTTAAACCAAATAATTTTAGATTTTTACTCAAGTATAATTTTACTGGGTGACTTTGACTTTTATTTCCAGTTAATCCTAGCCTGACTTTTATTTCCAGTTAATCCTAGCCTGACTTTTATTTCAGTTAATCCTAGCCTGACTTTTATTTCCAGTTAATCCTAGCCTGACTTTTATTTCCAGTTAATCCTAGCCTGACTTTTATTTCCAGTTAATCCTAGCCTGACTTTTTTTCCAGTTAATCCTAGCCTGACTTTTATTTCAGTTAATCCTAGCCTGACTTTTATTTCCAGTTAATCCTAGCCTGACTTTTTATTTCCAGTTAATCCTAGCCTGACTTTTATTTCCAGTTAATCCTAGCCTGACTTTTATTTCCAGTTAATCCTAGCCTGACTTTTATTTCCAGTTAATCCTAGCCTGACTTTTATTTCAGTTAATCCCTAGCCTGACTTTTATTTCCAGTTAATCCTAGCCTGACTTTTATTTCCAGTTAATCCTAGCCTGACTTTTATTTCCAGTTAATCCTAGCCTGACTTTTATTTCCAGTTAATCTAGCCTGACTTTTATTTCCAGTTAATCCTAGCCTGACTTTTATTTCCAGTTAATCCTAGCCTGACTTTATTTCCAGTTAATCCTAGCCTGACTTTTTATTTCCAGTTAATCCTAGCCTGACTTTTATTTCCAGTTAATCCTAGCCTGACTTTTATTTCCAGTTAATCCTAGCCTGACTTTTATTTCCAGTTAATCCTAGCCTGACTTTTATTTCCAGTTAATCTAGCCTGACTTTTATTTCCAGTTAATCCTAGCCTGACTTTTTATTTTTATTTCCAGTTAATCCTAGCCTGACTTTTATTTCCAGTTAATCCTAGCCTGACTTTTTATTTCCAGTTAATCCTAGCCTGACTTTTATTTCCAGTTAATCCTAGCCTGACTTTTATTTCAGTTAATCCTAGCCTGACTTTTATTTCCAGTTAATCCTAGCCTGACTTTTATTTCCAGTTAATCCTAGCCTGACTTTTATTTCCAGTTAATCCTAGCCTTTTATTTTCCAGTTAACTTTTTATTTCCAGTTAATCCTAGCCTGACTTTTAATTAGACTTTTTATTTCAGTTAATCCTAGCCTGACTTTTATTTCCAGTTAATCCTAGCCTGACTTTTATTTCCAGTTAATCCTAGCCTGACTTTTATTTCCAGTTAATCCTAGCCTGACTTTTATTTCCAGTTAAGTTAATCCTAGCCTGACTTTTATTTCCAGTTAATCCTAGCCTGACTTTTTTATTTCCAGTTAATCCTAGCCTGACTTTTATTTCCAGTTAATCCTAGCCTGACTTTTATTTCCAGTTAATCCCTAGCCTGACTTTTATTTCCAGTTAATCCTAGCCTGACTTTTATTTCCAGTTAATCCTAGCCTGACTTTTATTTCCAGTTAATCCTAGCCTGACTTTATTTCCAGTTAATCCTTTTATTTCCAGTTAATCCTAGCCTGACTTTTTATTAATCCTAGCCTGACTTTTATTTAATCCTAGCCTGACTTTTATTTCCAGTTAATCCTAGCCTGACTTTTATTTCCAGTTAATCCTAGCCTGACTTTTATTTCCAGTTAATCCTAGCCTGACTTTTATTTCCAGTTAATCTAGCCTGACTTTTATTTCCAGTTAATCCTAGCCTGACTTTTATTTCCAGTTAATCCTAGCCTGACTTTTTATTTCAGTTAATCTAGCCTGACTTTTATTTCCAGTTAATCCTAGCCTGACTTTTTATTTCCAGTTAATCCTAGCCTGACTTTTATTTCCAGTTAATCCTAGCCTGACTTTTATTTCCAGTTAATCCTAGCCTGACTTTTATTTCCAGTTAATAATCTAGCCTGACTTTTATTTCAGTTAATCCTAGCCTGACTTTTTTTCAATTTTCCAGTTAATCCTAGCCTGACTTTTATTTCCAGTTAATCAGTTAATCTAGCCTGACTTTTATTTCCAGTTAATCCTAGCCTGACTTTTATTTCCAGTTAATCCTAGCCTGACTTTTATTTCCAGTTAATCTAGCCTGACTTTTATTTCCAGTTAATCCTAGCCTGACTTTTATTTCCAGTTAATCCTAGCCTGACTTTTATTTCCAGTTAATCCTAACCTGACTTTTTATTTAGTTAATCCTAGCCTGACTTTTATTTCCAGTTAATCCTAGCCTGACTTTTATTTCCAGTTAATCCTAGCCTGACTTTTTTTATTTTCAGTTAATCCTAGCCTGACTTTTATTTCCAGTTAATCCTAGCCTGACTTTTATTTCAGTTAACCTAGCCTGACTTTTATTTCCAGTTAATCCTAGCCTGACTTTTATTTCCAGTTAATCCTAGCCTGACTTTTATTTCCAATTAATCCTAGCCTGACTTTTATTTCCAGTTAATCCTAGCCTGACTTTTATTTCCAGTTAATCCTAGCCTGACTTTTTTATTTCCAGTTAATCCTAGCCTGACTTTTTTATTTCCAGTTAATCCTAGCCTGACTTTTTATTTCAGTTAATCCCTAGCCTGACTTTTATTTCCAGTTAATCCCTAGCCTGACTTTTTATTTCCAGTTAATCCTAGCCTGACTTTTATTTCCAGTTAATCCTAGCCTGACTTTTATTTCCAGTTAATCCTAGCCTGACTTTTATTTCCAGTTAATCCTAAGCCTGACTTTTATTTCCAGTTAATCCTAGCTGACTTTTTATTTCCAGTTAATCCTAGCCTGACTTTATTTCCAGTTAATCCTAGCCTGACTTTTATTTCCAGTTAATCCTAGCCTGACTTTTATTTCCAGTTAATCCTAGCCTGACTTTTATTTCCAGTTAATCCTAGCCCTGACTTTTATTTCCAGTTAATCCTAGCCTGACTTTTATTTCCAGTTAATCCTAGCCTGACTTTTATTTCCAGTTAATCCCTAGCCTGACTTTATTTCCAGTTAATCCTAGCCTGACTTTTTATTTCCAGTTAATCCTAGCCTGACTTTTATTTCCAGTTAATCCTAGCCTGACTTTTATTTCCCAGTTAATCCTAGCCTGACTTTTATTTCCAGTTAATCCCTAGCCTGACTTTTATTTCCCAGGACTTTTATTTCCAGTTCTAGCCTGACTTTTATTTCCAGTTAATCCTAGCCTGACTTTTATTTCCAGTTAATCCTAGCCTGACTTTTATTTCCAGTTAATCCTAGCCTGACTTTTTATTTCCAGTTAATCCTAGCCTGACTTTTATTTCCAGTTAATCCTAGCCTGACTTTTATTTCCAGTTAATCCTAGCCTGACTTTTATTTCCAGTTAATCTAGCCTGACTTTTATTTCCAGTTAATCCTAGCCTGACTTTTATTTCCAGTTAATCCTAGCCTGACTTTTATTTCCAGTTAATCCTAGCCTGACTTTTTATTTCCAGTTAATCCCTAGCCTGACTTTTATTTCCAGTTAATCCTAGCCTGACTTTTATTTCCAGTTAATCCTAGCCTGACTTTTATTTCCAGTTAATCTAGCCTGACTTTTATTTCCAGTTAATCTTAGCCTGACTTTTATTTCCAGTTAATCCTAGCCTGACTTTTTATTTCCAGTTAATCCTAGCCTGACTTTATTTCCAGTTAATCCTAGCCTGACTTTTATTTCCAGTTAATCCTAGCCTGACTTTTATTTCCAGTTAATCCTAGCCTGACTTTTATTTCCAGTTAATCCTAGCCTGACTTTTATTTCCAGTTAATCCTAGCCTGACTTTTATTTCCAGTTAATCCTAGCCTGACTTTTTTTCCAGTTAATTTTTTTTTTTTTATTTCCAGTTAATCCTAGCCTGACTTTTAGTTAATCCTAGTTAATCCTAGCCTGACTTTTATTTCCAGTTAATCCTAGCCTGACTTTTATTTCCAGTTAATCCTAGCCTGACTTTTATTTCCAGTTAATCCTAGCCTGACTTTTATTTCCAGTTAATCCTAGCCTGACTTTTTATTTCCAGTTAATCCTAGCCTGACTTTTTATTTCCAGTTAATCCTAGCCCTGACTTTTATTTCCAGTTAATCCTAGCCTGACTTTTATTTCCAGTTAATCCTAGCCTGACTTTTATTTCCAGTTAATCCTAGCCTGACTTTTATTTCCAGTTAATCCTAGCCTGACTTTTATTTCCAGTTAATCCTAGCCTGACTTTTATTTCCAGTTAATCCCTAGCCTGACTTTTTATTTCCAGTTAATCCTAGCCTTTTATTTCCAGACTTTTTATTTCCAGTTAATCCTAGCCTGACTTTATTTCCAGTTAATCCTAGCCTGACTTTTATTTCCAGTTAATCCTAGCCTGACTTTTATTTCCAGTTAATCTAGCCTGACTTTTATTTCCAGTTAATCCTAGCCTGACTTTATTTATTTCCTAGACTTTTAATCCTAGCCTGACTTTTATTTCCAGTTAATCCTAGCCTGACTTTTTATTTCCAGTTAATCCTAGCCTGACTTTTATTTCCAGTTAATCCTAGCCTGACTTTTATTTCCAGTTAATCCTAGCCTGACTTTTATTTCCAGTTAATCCTAGCCTGACTTTTATTTCCAGTTAATCCTAGCCTGACTTTTATTTCCAGTTAATCCTAGCCTGACTTTTATTTCCAGTTAATCCTAGCCTGACTTTTATTTCCAGTTAATCCTAGCCTGACTTTTATTTCCAGTTAATCCTAGCCTGACTTTTATTTCCAGTTAATCCTAGCCTGACTTTTAATTCCAGTTAATCCTAGCCTGACTTTTATTTCCAGTTAATCCTAGCCTGACTTTTATTTCCAGTTAATCCTAGCCTGACTTTTATTTCCAGTTAATCCTAGCCTTACATCAGTTACCTTCTTCTTCACCTGGGGCCTGTTGCACAAAAGTAGAATTAAGACATCCGGGATAAATGACTCAGCTGAGCTCAATGAAGCCAAAACATGTGCGTCCAGGCTTAATTGGTTGCACAAAGACCAAGCCAGGATGAGCAGACACGGATTCATTAAGCCAGGTGAAACCAATCCTGGATAGGTGCGCGCTCACGGCTCACTCAAATAGACCCTGCCACAGATCACAGATTAACTGATTTACCATGGCAACTAGAGCGCGTACTTTTCCCCGTTGAAGCACAAATCCTCATGGAGGCATACAGGAGGTAAAATATATAATTAAGAAGAAAGGCAACACCGCCACAGTGATAAAGCAAAGAGAAAAAGCGTGGCAAAGTATTGCAGACCGCCTGAATGCGTAAGTAGTGCACAATTACACACTCACCGCTCCGCTGAAACATCACAATTACAATTCAAATATTTAATTCACATCTCCAAAAATGCAGTTGTACTGTAATTATGAAACGGTTAAATTTTAATTGAAATGCACTGCAGATATGAGTGAAATTGTGTAAAAGTAACTCCATCACACTGTATAAAGCTATGATACATTTTTTGATATTTTTACTGAAAACAAGACAAAAATACCAAGTAATTTTTGCAGTGTGACTACATTAAATGTGTGTGTGTGTGTAGATTAAACATGAACGGGCCAAAACGGACATGGCAGCAGGTCAAAATCAAATACAAGAACATTCTGCAGAATGGTATGGTCCCTGACTAATATTTAACAAAGCACAAGCATATATTGTACCCAGAAGGTGCCTGCTCACACATTGTCTGTACTGTTTTAGCAGTGAAAAGAATACCCACAGACAAGGCACGGGTGGTGGGTCACCAAAGGCTGACCTTACCCCAGCAGAGGACATGGCCTTGGAGCTAAATAAAGGCAGGCCCGTTTTAGAGGGGATCCCTGGGGGAAAGAGACGAGCATAGGTTCCTCCCAAGATGCCACCCGCTTCATTCAAGGTATGTCCTTCCATCTCTACATGGGATACAACCACATTCATATTGAATCAATTTGGACTGTCTGACTTTGGTTTACCTATTGCCTTGCAGTGCCTGGCAGCACTGTGTTCCTGTTAGAGCCACCAGCACAAGCACCAGACGATGCTGATCCAGTGAGTACTCCATCAAAGGCATACTGTAGGCCTGGCATGTCTTGTCTACTAGCTTCATATGAATCCGATTAAATGTGATAGGGTGAAGGCCCCAGTGCAGCAGCAACAGCACATGATGGAGACGATGATGAGGAGGAGACCATCTCTGGATTCCAGAAGGCATGAGGTATCATGTTAAGACTGTGAAAGTACTATTTACTCTACAATGGTGAGGAGTCCTCATCAAAATCAAAAAATCTAATTTCTTTTACAGGACCCAGATGCTATACAGTGGGAAAACCAGCCTGGCAACATAGTGCGTATTAATAAAAGGACACCACATCCTGCCAAATTCCAGCTGCGCTAATTGTATTGTGTTCACAGAGCTCACAAGCTATCAGAAAGTTGTATGGCAACCACCTCCGGCGCCAAATAGAACTGGCAGACAGACATTCAGTACAAGAAGAAAAAGATGGAAAATCTTGCACTGGAGTCCGAAATAAAAAAGAGGACAATTAGGAAACTGGACCTTGAAATAAAAAAACTTGAGAGGGAGGTGAGATATGCCTTCAATGTACACTGTATGCTAACTGTAACACAAATGTATTAATCATTATTTTTTTCTTCCTCCCCAGCTCCAAGAAGATGACACAGCTCAAAATAAAAATTAGGTATATTCTCGTAAAGTCAAGTGAGCCATGACATATGAGCTCTTATTGTGAGCACACAGGACGGTGGCATCTTTCTAAGGTTTTTTTATTTTCCCAGCAATCAGTACAACCAAGTCATCGTTATAAGGCATCGCCCTCTTTTGCCCACCCCCAGCACCAGGTGTGGCCACTAGCCTATATGAAGGCCCAAAATTGTGTGTTCCTTTCTGCTCTGACAATGGCATGCCCATTAGTAAGAGATGTGGTGGATGAAGAAGCACTTGTGCTGAGGAGAGCCTTCAGGCGAGAAAGGGTCTTCAGGGACCGGTTGGACCCACTGGCCTTCCCTGATGACCATCTATATGAAAGATACAGGTTTTCTGCAGATGGCATCAGGTATCTATGCAGACTACTGGGTCCCAGGATTAAGCACCGCACTGCACGGAGCCATGCACTGAGTGTGGAGCAAATGGTTTGTGTGGCCTTGCGCTTTTGCTAGTGGAGCCTTCCTGTACTCAGTGGGGATGCTGAACAAGGCCACAATTTGCCGCACAATAAGGAGTGTGTGTCTGGCTATCAAAGCATTAGCAGATGTCTTCATCTCTTCCTGGCCACAGAAGACTCTGTGACATCAAAGAGGAGTTCTATAGGATTGCAGGTAAGAGGATCTACAAATTACAGGACAACTGTTAACACATAGTAGGATACTCATTACTTTGTGTGACAGGTTTCCCCAATGTCATTGGTGCAGTGGACTGCACACACATAAGGATAAAAGCCCCTCAGGTGCCCATGAGGCCGATTTTGTGAATAGGAAATCCTTTCACAGCATTAATGTTCAGGTGAACATAACTTTTTGATATTGTCCATTGACGAACACTCTGCATTGCCAGTGATGTGCATTGATTGGTGTAATATTCCTCATCTTATGATTTCAGATGGTCTGCAATGCTGAGTGTGTGATCAGCAATGTTGTGGCAAAATGGCCTGGCTCAGTCCATGACTCCAGAATCTTTCGGGCCTCTGAAATCTATCAGTGCCTATCACAAGGTAAGCCACACAACCCCTATTTATAACCATCATGGCTGTGTCAAGAATATCACTGTGTTTATGAGGTAGTAATGATGAGATTTTGTGTTGACAGGTGAATTCTCTGGTGTGTTGCTGGGAGACAGGGGGTATGGCTGCCAGCCTTTCTCCTGACACCTTTCACAGACCCCCAGGAAGCACAGCAGGCCTACAACCATGCCCATGCCAGGACCAGGGCCAGAGTTGAAATGACCTTTGGCCTCCTGAAGGCACGCTTTCACTGCCTTCACAAATTAAGGGTCAGCCCTGTTAGGGCATGTGATATTACTGTGGCTTGTGCTGTCCTCCACAATGTGGCCTGCCTGAGGAAGGAGAGGGCCCCAGAGTGCCACCAGCCATGGACTGGGACAATCCGGCAATCTTCCCTGATGACGACAGTGGTCGGCTGCTGAGGGACCAATATGTGTTGAATTATTTTAGTTAGTATGTGTGCTTTCAATTTTGGTTAAATATGTCCTGCGGTGGCAGAGGAATTTGGGTTTTTTGGGTTAGTTTTTTGACTTAATTTGGCCTCTTATGATGTTTGTGCGGTATACTGTGTGTAATACAAGGCTGCAGGGAGGCTACTGCATCCATTCATTTGTCTGTTCAGTTGATGTGTATGGATTTGTCCTGCATTTATTTTAGTGTGCAGACATGCAGGGTGTGTTATATACAGACCTTTGAATGTGTATGTATCATTTTGTATAATATGCTTGGATTCTGTGCTTTCCATCTTGTAGAGTCACTGTGACTTCAGTTTTGAAAGGAGCTGATGGTTTACCTGCTTTGTTTTGTCCTTATTCAATAAAGGAACATAATGTTACACATTGTGTTTTTATATTCATATGGAATGTGTATTTGTTTATATGACAGAGTACTAGGGCCACACTGAAGAAAAAGGATAAAGTCATAAATTTATGAGGCTGGTTCTTTCTGCAGGAAAGATACATATTGTTTTTACAGTTTTGATACTTATGACAATGTGATACTTAATATTCTGGCACATCAGCATGTCTTTGTTTATGAAACCATACTGAAGTACAATTTCACGAAATGCCCCACATCTGTCATTTTAACAACTGTCCTTTAAAACAACTGGTTACAATATTATGACTTGTGTTTTTTTCCCCTCTGTGGCCCTAATATTCTATCATTTTATATATAGCCTTATAGTCTATGGGAAACTGTAAATTATCTAATGATAGCAACATCATCTAAAAATCATTTTTTATCCAAAATCATTGAAATTAATGATCACAAACGTTTAAATAATAACAGTGGGTCTAGTTATATGTGATAACAATGTATAGTGAGCAGTGAAATAACTATTGGTTTCCATTTGTGGTGACTGCTGACTGACATTAGGGATGAGATTAAATAGATCCTGGAATTTAGCCTGGTCTGGAGCAGGCTAGCTCCACAGAATAAATCTCCATGGTAATTTATACCATAACATATCCTCCTGCCCCCTATCCATCTTTAGTGCAACCGGATTACGGATCAATTGAGCCAGGATCACCAAGATATCCTGGCTTAATCCCTTATCCTAGTTTTGTGCAACAGGCCCCTGGTTTCCACGACACAGAAACGATAAAGAAAAGACGTCAGACGTTTGTCAACATGAACCGAGGTGACTTTACTTATAACACGTTGCTCCTCCCACATCCTCCATGTCAGGTGACTTTACACGTTGCTCCTCCCACATCCTCCATGTCAGGTGACTTTACTTATAACACGTTGCTCCTCCCACATCCTCCATGTCAGGTGACTTTACTTATAACACGTTGCTCCTCCCACATCCTCCATGTCAGGTGACTTTACTTATAACACGTTGCTCCTCCCACATCCTCCATGTCAGGTGACTTTACTTTACACGTTGCTCCTCCCACATCCTCCATGTCAGGTGACTTTACTTTACACGTTGCTCCTCCCACATCCTCCATGTCAGGTGACTTTACTTTACACGTTGCTCCTCCCACATCCTCCATGTCAGGTGACTTTATTTTTACACGTTGCTCCTCCCACATCCTCCATGTCAGGTGACTTTACTTATAACACGTTGCTCCTCCCACATCCTCCATGTCAGGTGACTTTACTTATAACACGTTGCTCCTCCCACATCCTCCATGTCAGGTGACTTTACTTTACACGTTGCTCCTCCCACATCCTCCATGTCAGGTGACTTTACTTTTACACGTTGCTCCTCCCACATCCTCCATGTCAGGTGACTTTACTTTTACACGTTGCTCCTCCCACATCCTCCATGTCAGGTGACTTTACTTAACACGTTGCTCCTCCCACATCCTCCATGTCAGGTGACTTTACTTTATACGTTGCTCCTCCCACATCCTCCATGTCAGGTGACTTTACTTTACACGTTGCTCCTCCCACATCCTCCATGTCAGGTGACTTTACTTTTACACGTTGCTCCTCCCACATCCTCCATGTCAGGTGACTTTACTTATAACACGTTGCTCCTCCCACATCCTCCATGTCAGGTGACTTTACTTTACTTTTTGTCCTCCCACATCCTCCATGTCAGTGAACAAGTGCTCCAAGTCGGGTTGTAAAATTAGGATCATTTTTCCACAAAAAATAAAATAAAATCCCAGTGTTTTTCCAGAAATCCTGTTGACGATTCCTGGTCTCACTACCAGGATTTCTGGGAACCCGGTAATTTTGGGAGAGTTACCGAATTTCGCAACCCTAGATTCAAGTGATCTCTGAATGGGTGAAACCCTGCTAATTAATGGCTGGATGGTTTCGCCACTTCAGAGATGATTCCTAGTGAGCATAAGATGTCGAAAAGACGTTCTTTTCAATATAAAATATGTATTTAAGCATCTTTAAACATATTTTCAGTTTCTTTTCAAACATCTTTTGCTCATAGGGTTCAGAATGCACAGATTAAAAGCACCCAGTTGATGCCTTGGTGGCGGGCAATATAACACACACCATGGGTGTAGATGTAATCGACTGTGGAGGGAAGAGAAGGGGAAAATCCACAAACATAGAATCACTGGTCTATTAGAGACTTTCAGTCACTAAATGCCATGTCATCGTTATAATCAACAACATGGTGTCCTTTCTAGAACCCATTAGGTGTATTCTAGAACACCTTGTCCATTCCAGAATACTCTATGCTACTATGCATTCTAGAAAGGTAGGCAGCCTCTATGGGTAGGCGAGTGGGCTTGTTACATTACACACTTTACAGGGGTGGCGATTATGCTTTTAGGTCCTTACCAACATGGCTGCAAACTCTCCTCTACCTCTCTGGTGAGAAGAACCCATTCTAGTGATGCTGTCTGTGGTGAAGTGTCCTTACACGAGGTCAGGCAGACCAAGGGGTATACTACAAATTAGGATCAAGGAGTTTGCCAGCTAACTTGCAGAAACATTCTTAATTGGTCTTGATTGCTTCAACAACCAACAACTCATATAAAAGTTGAGCTTTTTAATGAATCAGAAAATCTGTTATTTCTGTCTGGCTAATTCCTTGATCCTGCTTCATAGTATATCCCTCTGCAGGACCCAGAGAGGTTGGCCCAACCTAGCCCCTCTGCAGGACCCAGAGAGGTTGGCCCAACCTAGCCCCTCTGCAGGACCCAGAGAGGTTGGCCCAACCCTAGCCCCTCTGTAGGACCCAGAGAGGTTGGCCCAACCCAGCCCCTCTGCAGGACAGAGAGGTTGGCCCAACCTAGCCCCTCTGCAGGACCCAGAGAGGTTGGCCCCAACCTAGCCCCCTCTGCAGGACTCCAGAGAGGTTGGCCCAACCTAGCCCCTCTGCAGGACCCAGAGAGGTTGGCCCAACCTAGCCCCTCTGCAGGACCCAGAGGTTGGCCCAACCTAGCCCCTCTGCAGGACCCAGAGAGGTTGGCCCAACCTGCTGCTTCCTCCTAACCATCACATCACAGTATCAACCTGATAGCAGAGTTGGGCTCAATTCAAATTGAGGTCAGTCAATTCAGGAAATAAACTGAAATTAAAATTCAATTATTGAACTAAGTGGCATCCATTTTCATTGATTTCTTAATTAATTGAAAATGAGCTATTTATACATTTAAAAAAAAAAGTTGCTTTAAAAAAAATACAAAAGTTTTAACTTCAAATCCCTTCCTGAATTTGACTGACTTCCAATTGAATAGACCCTCACCCGGCCTGCTATCTCTTTTGCGTAATGCTAAACACACGAAGAAACCTTTATCTGTGCATATGATATTTCTGGGTAAGTCATTCACATCCATATAGATAGATGATTAAGTAATATAATATAATATTTTTGTTTTTTATTAATATCAGCATGAAAGATAAGCTGGGTGAATATTACTGTATGAGAAGACAACTGCTACAGCTTTCACAGCACTGCTATTGGCTAATTTTATAATACAGTCAGTACTCACTGCTATTGGCTAATTTTATAATACAGTCAGTACTCACTGCTATTGGCTAATTTTATAATACAGTCAGTACTCAAGCATTGTTAGATGAATGAAAGAAACATAATTACCCCTTGGAAAATGCTACACAACTTTGTCCCCCCCCCCACCCACCCACCCCCCTATAATGTTGCTCTGTCTTCATGGCATGATATATACATATTGGGTTTGACCCATTTCAATACACATCTATCCAACTTTATTGGGGTTTGACCCATTTCAATACACATCTATCCAACAGGGAAAATCTAGGTGTTTATACTCAATCTAGTTTTTAAAAAATTATTATATATATTTTTTATTTATTTTTAAAATTTAAATTCCTCGTAAATGATCAATACATGTAATGTGTTAGAATAGTGTTGTCTTCACATAGAGACTCATAGGTCATAGGTCATAGGTCATAGGTTTTTCCCCATCTTCTTTTCTAGTTAGTTGGTTATTTCATTTTTCTTTTCTTTTCTCGGTACACATCCACACTCCGTTGCATGTTGTTCCAGTTGTTGCCAGGATGCAGCGGCGGTCCTGGGGGGGATAGGGTCGTAGGTGACGGGAAAGAGTCAGGGGTCATCTCCCTTGACGACAGCCTGTTGTATCCACGGCGACCTGAGTGGTGGGTGGTGCCTGAGTTAGTCTGTTCAGTGTCCGTCCTCTCTGACACACACCCTCGCTGCTCTGGGGAACCAATCAGAAAGAGGGAGAAGCAAGATGTTAGAATGGATTCTTACACATGCATCCTTCCTCATCTCCATTGGAAATCGTTTCTGATCTAATACATAAGAAGGGATCCTGTCGAGGACATTATCCATACCTCGAATCCAAGCCATAGAGGCCCTATTCTCCATCCCTCAGAGCCTGGTTCCTTTCAAAGATTCATCTTAGGTTCCTGTTTTCCTAGCCACCGTGCTTCTACATTACTTGATCTTTGGGGTTTTAGTTTAGGGTTCTGTACAGCACTTTGAGACAACTGATGATTTCAAAAAGGGTTTAATAAATAAAATGTGATTGATTGAGGCCCTAAACTAACTATTTTCACAATACATCCTTTGATCCTGGAAGGAAATACTGTATTAATGGACCTGTCATGAGGGCGTCAGCCCACAAACTTAACCTGATGCTAGCGTTGGTTCCGTTGGCCCTTCATGAGCCTTAACCTGACGTTGGCCCCTTAACCCTGATGCTAACGTTAACTTGTCCTGATGCTAACGTTAGCCCTTATCCCTAATGCTAACGTTAGCCCCTAATGCTAACTTGATGCTAACGTTAGCCCCTTATCCTTAACCCTGATGCTAACGTTAGACCCTTAGCCCTGATGCTAACGTGTTAGACCCTTATCCCCTAATGCTAATGTTAGACCCTTAGCTCCTGATGCTAACGTTGACTTAACCCTGATGCTAACGTTGGCCCCGTATCCCTAATGCTAACGTTAGCCCCTAATGCTAACGTTAGCCCCTTAACCCTGATGCTAACGTTAGCCCCTTATCCCTAACATTAGACCCTTAACCTGATGCAACGTTAGCCCCTTTGCCCAACAACCCTAATGCTAACGTTAGACCTTAACCCCTAATGCTAACATTAGACCCTTAACCCTAATGCTAATGTTAGCCCCTCAACTCCATGCTAACGTTAGCCCCTTAACCCTGATGCTAACGTT
>NW_027037225.1:0-18206 GCF_034236695.1 Oncorhynchus nerka
ACCATCTTACAAGTTGTGAGTTTCCCCTTGTTCATGAAGAACCAGTCAGTAATGATGCAAACTGTATAGATCAAATCAAATCAAATGTTATTTGTCACATACACATGGTTAGCAGATGTTAATGAGAGTGTAGCGAAATGCTTGTGCTTCTAGTTCCGACAATGCAGTAATAACCAACAAGTAATCTAGCTAACAATTCCAAAACTACTACCTTATAGACACAAGTGTAAAGGGTTAAGAATTATGTACATAAAGATATATGAGTGAGTGATGGTACAGAGCGGCATAGGCAAGATACAGTAGATGGTATTGAGTGCAGTATATACATATGAGATGAGTATGTAAACAAGTGGCATAGAACCTGTTAGGTATGATGCGAATTTTCGCATCTTTTTGTAAAAAATCGCGCAACATTTCAACGTCCTGCTACTCATGCCAGGAATATAGTATATGCATATGATAAGTATGTGTGTATAGAAAACACTCTGAAGTCTCTAAAACTGGCTAAATCGTGTCTGTGGCTATAATAGAACGTATTTAGGAGTAAAAATCTCTGGTAAAACTGTTCACCAAAAACACAAAAATTCATCCGCCAGTCAATGTATTGTCTAAGGCGACAGAAATAAATAAGAATCCCCTGTAAACGCCTACAGCTTCCCGCGATGTCGCCAGTACTGGCATTTCATGTCTGCTTTATCCTTGGATTAGATCACGTATAGGCCCTTCCTGTCTTGAGGCGCACCACAGGATGTTGTGAAATTGAAAACATGGACGATGATTTCAAGACTTGCTGCCGAATACAGATCGCCCCGTGATCAATTTGATAGATTATTAACGTTATTAATACCTAAAGTTGTTTTAGAATAGTAGTTTTGAAGTGATTTGTAAAAGTTTATAGGCAACTTTTGTAATTTTAAAAAGTGACGTTAGCGTCTTGTAAAGGGGCATTTTCCTGGATCAGACTGGCTTTCAAAGCAAATGACATTTGGGTATACAATGACGGATTTAATCGGGAAAAAAGACCCAATTGTGATGTTTATGGGACATATAGGAGTGCCAACCAAGAAGCTCGTCAAAGGTAATGAATGTTTTATATTTTATTTCTGCGTTTTGGGTAGC
Organism: Oncorhynchus nerka; assembly: GCF_034236695.1. NCBI lineage: Eukaryota > Metazoa > Chordata > Actinopteri > Salmoniformes > Salmonidae > Oncorhynchus > Oncorhynchus nerka. The sequence goes on from NW_027037225.1 coordinate 1,120, forward strand.
GCCGGCTACCGCAAAATCTGTTGTTTAGGTGACGTTCCAGTATTTTGGGGGGTGCATGCTATCAGATAATAGCTTCTCATGCTTTCGCCGAAAAGCATTTTACAAATCTGACTTGGTCGCTAGATTCACAACGGGTGTGGCTTTAATTCAGTACCTTGCATGTGTGTTTTAATGAAAGTTTGAGTTTTATCGAAAACTATAGGTGGCGCTCTGAAATTTCCGCTGATTGATGTTCCTGCACTGGGATTACATTCTGCATCATCCCTAACAGGCTAGTGATACATGTATTACATAAAGATGCAGTAGATGATATGGAGTACAGTATATACATATACATATGAGATGAATAATGTAGGGTATGTAAACATTATATTAGGTAGCATTGCTTAAAGTGGCTAGTGATATATTTTACATCATTTCCCATCAATTCCCATTATTAAAGTGGCTGGAGTTGAGTCAGTGTGTTGGCAGCAGCCACTCAATGTTAGTGGTGGCTGTTTAACAGTCTGATGGCCTTGAGATAGAAGCTGTTTTTCAGTCTCTCGGTCCCAGCTTTGATGCTCCTGTACTGACCTCTCCTTCTGGATGATAGCGGGGTGAACAGGCAGTGGCTCGGGTGGTTGTTGTCCTTGATGATCTTTATGGCCTTCCTGTGACATCGGGTGGTGTAGGTGTCCTGGAGGGCAGGTAGTTTGCCCCGGTGATGCGTTGTGCAGACCTCACTACCCTCTGGAGAGCCTTATGGTTGTGGGCGGAGCAGTTGCCGTACCAGGCAGTGATACAGCCCGACAGGATGCTCTCGATTGTGCATCTGTAGAAGTTTGTGAGTGCTTTTGGTGACAAGCCGAATTTCTTCAGCCTCCTGAGGTTGAAGAGGCGCTGCTGCGCCTTCTTCACGATGCTGTCTGTGTGGGTGGACCAATTCAGTTTGTCTGTGATGTGTACGCGAGGAACTTAAAACTTACTACCCTCTCCACTACTGTCCCATCAATGTGGATAGGGGGTGTTCCCTCTGCTGTTTCCTGAAGTCCACAATCATCTCCTTAGTTTTGTTGACGTTGAGTGTGAGGTTATTTTCCTGACACCACACTCCGAGGGCCCCCTCACCTCCTCCCTGTAGGCCGTCTCGTCGTTGTTGGTAATCAAGCCTACCACTGTTGTGTCGTCCGCAAACTTGATGATTGAGTTGGAGGCGTGCGTGGCCACGAAGTCGTGGTGAACAGGGAGTACAGGAGAGGGCTCAGAACGCACCCTTGGGGGCCCCAGTGTTGAGGATCAGCGGGGTGGAAATGTTGTTGCCTACCCTCACCACCTGGGGCGGCCCGTCAGGGAAGTCCAGTACCCAGTTGCACAGGGCGGGCCGAGACCCAGGGTCTCGAGCTGATGACGAGCTTGGAGGGCACTATGTTGTTAAATGCCGAGCTGTAGTCGATTAACAGCATTCTCACATAGGTATTCCTCTTGTCCAGATGGGTTAGGGCAGTGTGCAGTGTGGTTGAGATTGCATCGTCTGTGGACCAATTTGGGTGGTAAGCAAATTGGAGTGGTCTAGGTGTCAGGTAGGGTGGAAGTGATATGGTCCTTGACTAGTCGCTCAAAGCACTTCATGATGACGGTAGTCGTTTAGCTCAGTTACCTTAGCTTTCTTGGGAACAGGAACAATGGTGGCCCTCTTGAAGCATGTGGGAACAACAGACTGGGATAGGGATTGATTGAATATGTCCATAAACACACCAGCCAGCTGGTCTGCGCATGCTCTGAGGGGGTGGCTGGGGATGCCGTCTGGACCTGCAGCCTTGCGAGGGTTGACACGTTTAAATGTTTTCCTCACGTCGGCTGCAGTGAAGGAGAGTCCGCATGTTTTAGTTGCGGGCCGTGTCAGTGGCACTGTATTGTCCTCAAAGCGGGCAAAAGTTATTTAGTCTGCCAGGGAGCAAGACATCCTGGTCCGTGACGGGGCTGGTTTTCTTTTTGTAATCCGTGATTGACTGTAGACCCCGCCACATACCTCTTGTGTCTGAGCCATTGAATTGAGATTCTACTTTGTCTCTATACTGACGCTTAGCTTGTTTGATTGCCTTGCGGAGGGAATAGTTACACTGTTTGTATTCGGTCATGTTTCCGGTCACCTTGCCCTGATTTAAAGCAGTGGTTCGGGCTTTCAGTTTCACATGAATGCTGCCATCAATCCACGGTTTCTGGTTTGGGAATGTTTTAATCGTTGCTATGGGAACGACATCTTCAACGCACGTTCTAATGAACTCGCTCACCGAATCAGCGTATTCGTCAATGTTGTTGTCTGACGCAATATGAAACATATCCCAGTCCACGTGATGGAAGCAGTCTTGGAGTGTGGAATCAGATTGGTCGGACCAGCGTTGAACAGACCTCAGCGCGGGAGCTTCTTGTTTTAGTTTCTGTCTGTAGGCAGGGATCAACAAAATGGAGTCGCGGTCAGCTTTTCCCGAAAGGAGGGCGGGGCAGGGCCTTATATGCGTCGCGGAAGTTGGAATAGCAATGATCCAAGGTTTTTCCCGCCCTGGTTGCGCAATCGATATGCTGATAAAATTTAGGGAGTCTTGTTTTCAGATTAGCCTTGTTAAAATCCCCAGCTACAATGAATGCAGCCTCCGGATAAATGGATTCCAGTTTGCAAAGAGTCAAATAAAGTTCGTTCAGAGCCATCGATGTGTCTGCTTGGGGGGGAATATATACGGCTGTGATTATAATCGAAGAGAATTCCCTTGGAAGATAATGCGGTCGACATTTGATTGTGAGGAATTCTAAATCAGGTGAACAGAAGGACTTGAGTACCTGTATGTTGTCATGATCACACCACGTCACGTTAACCATGAAGCATACGCCCCGCCCCTCTTCTTACCAGAAATATGTTTGTTTCTGTCGGCACGATGCGTGGAGAAACCCGCTGGCTGCACCGATTCCGATAGCGTCTCTCCAGTGAGCCATGTTTCCGTGAAGCAAAGAACGTTACAGTCTCTGATGTCCCTCTGGAATGCTACCCTTGCTCGGATTTCATCAACCTTGTTGTCAATAGACTGGACATTGGCGAGTAGAATGCTAGGGAGTGGTGCACGATGTGCCCGTCTCCGGAGTCTGACCAGAAGACCGCTCCGTTTCCCCCTTTTACGAAGTCGTTTTTTTGGGTCGCCGGCTGGGATCCATTCCGTTGTCCTGGGTGAAAGGCAGTACACAGGATCCGCTTCGCGAAAGTCATATTCTTGGTCGTACTGATGGTGAGTTGACACTGCTCTTATGTTCAGTAGTTCTTCTTGACTGTATGTAATGAAACCTAAGATGACCTGGGGTATTAATGTAAGAAATAACACGTAAAAAAACAAAAAACTGCATAGTTTCCTAGAACGTGAAGCGAGGCGGCCATCTCTGTCGGCGCCGGAAGTATCACCTCTCTGGTCTGGTTCCTAGTGTGTTGTGGATGACCTCCTCTCTGGTCTGGGTCCTAGTGTGTTGTGGATGACCTCCTCTCTGGTCTGGGTCCTAGTCTGATTGAAGATGACCTCCTCTCTGGTCTGCGTCCTAGTCTGATTGAAGATGACCTCCTCTCTGGTCTGGGTCCTAGTCTGTTTGTAGACAACCTTCTACCCTGGCTGTGACCCCGCTCTCAAAGGGTGTCTCAGGGAGAGTGGGATGTCCAAAAACACATTTCCAATTCACACATGGATATTAAAACACACTTGTACATGTTTGAAATAGGACAAATATAAGCCTCCTCTCCTCATATAGTCAAGGGGTTGAATTGAAGAACGTCTCAGTATAGCAGGAAGGATTGGCAGTTGTAGATCTTCAGAATGACTAATACAGAGTGAAATATTGTGGGTCTCTGTATGGGTGTGTTTCTCCAGATAAGGAACAAGCTGAAGGAGCAGGGGTTACCTGCAGACACCAAAGTGACATGGAAAAAGCAGCCTGATGGGAAGGTCTTCCACAAGGAGGAAGAGGGGTCTCCCAAGAAAGAAGAGGAGGAGAAGAAGATGAAGAGGATGATGACAAAGAGAGAACTCTAATTATGTTAAATGTTCTCCTAACTTTTCTCTTTTTTAAATTTAGATCTGTACTGGGATGTATTTTCTGAACCTAATTCAATGTGTTTTATTAATTAAATTGTTTAAGTATAAACATTAATAGTTTATCTTGAGATGTTTTTCTTGATAATTTTCTTGACTTGGTTGTTTTATTACAAGGTTTGTTCTCAAGATAGACATTTCACACATCATGTCTGTAAATGAGTTATTTGTAGTTATGTTGATATTCAGGGCTGTGAAAGAGTATTTGCCTCCTTTCTAATTTGCTCAACTTTTACAGATTTAAGATGCTGAATGTTATCAGATCTTCAAAGAAAACAGAATATTAGATGAAGGGAACCTGAGTGAACAAGTAACACAACAATTACCTACTTATTTCATTTATTTCATAAACAAAGTTATGTAACACCCAATGTTCATGTGTAAAATATTAATTGTCCCATTACACTCAATTACTGGTTGTCACACCTTTAGCTGCAATGACTCCAACCAAGCGCTTCCTGAAGTTGTTGATCAGTATTTCACGTCGCTGTGGAGCATTTTTGGCCCACTCTTCTACCTAGAACTGTTTAAACTCAGTGACATTTGTGAGTGTTCAAGGATGAACTTTGAAGTTCTGCCACAACATCTCAAATGGGGTCATTAGGTCTGGACATTGACTGGGTCATTCCAAAACTTCAAATGTGTTGCTTTTGAACCATTTTCATGTAGACTTGATTGTGTGTTTTGGATCAATGTCTTGCTGCATGACTCTCTTCAGCTCACAGACTGATGGCCTGACATTCTCCTGTAGAATTCTCTGATACTGAGCAGAATTCATGGTTTCTTCTATTAAGGCAAGTCGTCCAGGTTCTGAGGCAGCAAAGCATCCCCTAAACTGATGAATGTTTGGTTTTTGCCAGGCGCAATGGTTCCCATGTCATCTAAAAAGTTATACTTTTGACTCATCTGTCGATAAAACCTTCTTCCATGAGTCTTGATGTGTAATGCAATGCGTACAGGCGGCAGAGAAGTCAGGCACAGGAGAGTGTTTAATAAACATAAACCTCCGTCAACAGAACAATACAATACATGGGTCAAACAAAACCTGGTCAATACCAGCATACCATGCATAGGCACTACAAGAAACAATTACCGACCAGGACATGAGGGGGAACAGAGAGTTAAATACACAACAAGTATTTAATGGAATTGGAACCAGGTGTGATGGAAGACAAGACAAAATCAATGGAAAATGAAAAGTGGATCGGCGATGGCTGGAAGGTCGGTGACCTGGTGCTTCCAGGTGCTTTTTTCGGAAACTTTAGTCAACTTTTTGGACTAGATGGGTCCCATTATGTTTGTTGAAAACCGAACACTGCATTCCACAGTAAAACACTTCATATCAATCGTCAAGCATGGTGGTGGTAGTGTGATGGTTTGAGGATGCTTTGCTGAGTTACAGCAGTTCTGCGTGGAAGAGTGGGACAAAATTCCTCCACAGCAATGTGAGAGACTGATCAACAACTACAGGAAGTGTTTGGTTGTAGTCATTAGAGCTAAAGGTGGAACAACCAGTTATTGAGTGTAAAGGGGCAATTACTTTTTCACACAGGGGAGTTGGGTGTTGCATAACTTTGTTAATTAAATAGACAAAATAAGTATAAATATGGTTTGTTATTTTGCAAACTCAGGTTCACTTTATCTGATTTTAGGTTTTGGTTGAAGATCTAATAACATTCAGTATTAAAATTTTGCAAAAATAGAGAATATCAGAAAGGGGGCAAATACTTTTTCACAGCACTGTGAGTATCAATGTGTTTTTCTAATTGGAATGTAACTTTCTTTAATTGAAATGTATTTAGACCACAGTTTACATACTGCATAGCCAATGTAGTCTCAGCATGTTTTTATTGGTTAATGAAGATATATTTTCTGATGATCAAGTAAATACCTGTTGCAGATTGACAGTATCGGTCTAGAATAGTGATTCTTCAAGTTTCAACATAATATTATTTTAATGTTTATTTGACACATTTTACCTTGATGATAAAGACATCTAGACATAATGTGTAATTACTCTCTTGGACTCTGATATGGTATCAGTTAGAACCATGTCCTTGACCAGAGCTTTAGTTACATTTTACCTTGATGATAAAGACATCTAGACATAATGTGTAATCAACTACTCTCTTCAGGACTCTGATACACTGGTATCAGTTAGAACCATGTCCTGCTGACCAGAGCTTTAGTTACATTTTTCCTTGATGATAAAGACATCTAGACATAATGTGTAATCAACTCCTCTCTTCAGGACTCTGATACACTGGTATCAGTTAGAACCATGTCCTGCTGACCAGAGCTTTAGTTACATTTTACCTTGATCCTAGATATAATGTGTAATCTGACCAGAGCCATGTTGCTGAGTTACATTTTGCATAACTTCCTCAAACCAGACAGAGGGGAACTTTACCACATCAACCAAACCCAGGATATTTCCTGGAACACACAATGATGTGACATTATGTGACAGTAATGAACCTGGTCTCAGATCTGTTTGTGGCATCTTGCCAACTCTCATGTGTGTTGTGGTGCTGTGTGGCTCAGTTTGTAGAGCATCGTGCTCCGGCCGTCGAAAGAAGTAGACAAAGGTGCAGCTTGGTGAGTGTACATTTTCCTTTTTATTTAAAATGTTGCCAACAAAACGCTTCACTTCGGCTATACAGCCTCTAACAAAGTAAACTACCCACACTGAAAGGAGGGAAAAGGGCTACATGATTCCCAATCAGAGACAACGATAGACAGCTGTCCCTGATTGAGAACCACACCTGGCAAAACATAGAAATAAAGAAACATAGAAAACTAAACATAGAATGCCCACCCCACATCACACTCTCACCTAAACAAATAGAGAAATAAAACGTCTCTGGTCAGGGCGTGATAGTACCCCCACCCCCAAGGTGCGGACTCCGGCCACATAACCTGAACCTAGGGGAGGGTCTGGGTGGGCATCTATCCGCGGTGGCGGCTCTGGTGCGGGACATAGACCCCACTCCACCTCTGGCTCACCCCGCTTTGGTGACGTCTCTGGTGGGGGACCCTAACCGCCGACCCCAGACTGGGGACCCTCTCGCGGGCCCCGGACTGGGCACCCTCGCTGCGGGCCCTGGACTGGAGGCCGTCGCCGGAGGCTTCGTGTCGTGGATCATCACTGGAGGCTTCTTGCCATGGATCATCACTGGAGGCTTCGTGCCATGGATCATCACTGGAGGCTTCGTGCCATGGATCATCACTGGAGTGGAGAGACACACAGGAGGCCTGGCTCTGGGAGCAGGCACAGGATACACTGGGCTGTGGAGGTGCAACAAACAAAAACGAAGAAACAACCGTGAAGCTTGACTTTGGCTATACTGCCTCTAACAAAGTAAACTACCCACACTGAAAGGAGGGAAAAAGGGCTACCTAAGTATGATTCCCAATCAGAGACAATGATAGACAGCTGTCTCTGAATGAGAAACATATAGGTTATAGCTAGATTTAGAGCAAGTGTGAGCGAGAGTTGGAAGGGACCATTGTGGTTTCCCCCCCATTCAAGACACAACATCCCTTTCCACATGAAATGTGGAGTGAAAAGTTTTATTAGAAATAAAACGGCTCTCTAAGGTCAGGGCGTGACAGCTTTCAATGCCAGGATTGTTGGTTTGTTTCCCCCGAGGCCACCAATATGGAAAATGCATGCTTGACTACTTTTGGATGAAAGGTTATATTATATTTTATATTATGGTCTGCAGTGAATTTGGGAAAGTATTCAGACCCCTTGACTTTTTCCACAACAGTTTTTTCCCCTCATCAATCTACACACAATACCCCATAATGACAAAGAATAAACAGGTTCTTAGATTTCTATGCAAATGTATTACAAATAAAAATGGAAATATTAGATTTACATAAGTATTCGGACACTTTATTCAGTACTTTGTTGAAGCACCCTTAGTAGTGATTACAGCCTCGAGTCTTCTTGGAATTGACGCTACAAGCTTGGCACACCTGTATTTGGGGAGATTCGCCCATTCTTCTCTGCAGATCCTCTAAAAGCTCTGTCAGGTTGGACGGAAGCGTCGCTGCACAAATATTTCAAGTCTCTCCATAGATGTTTGATCGGTTTGAAGTCCGGCATCTGGCTGGGCCACTCTAGGATATTCAGAGACTTGTCCCGAAGCCACTCCTGCATTGTCTTGGCTGTCTGCTTAGACCTGTTGGAAGGTGAACTTTCGCCCCAGTCTGACGTCTTGAGAGCTCTGGAGCAGGTTTTCATTAAAAAGGATCTCTCTGTACTTTTCTCGGCTCATCTTTCCCTCGATCCTGACTAGTCTCTCACAGTCCCTGCCATTGAAAAACATCCCCACAGCATGATGCTGCCACCACCATGCTTCACCCATTGTTATGGTGCCAGGTTTCCTCCAGACGTGACGGTTGGCATTCAAGCCAAAGAGCTCAATCTTGGTTTCTTAAGACCAGAGAATCTTTTTTCTCATTGTCTGAGAGTCTTCATCTGCCTTTTGGCAAACTTCAAGCATGCTGTCATGTGCCTTTTACAGAGGAGTGGCTTCCGTCTGGCCACTCTACCGCATTGGCCTGACTGGTGGAGTCCTGCTGAGATGGTTGTCCTTCTGGATGGTTGTCCTTCCCCATTTCCACAAAGGACCCCTAGAGCTCTGTCAGAGTAACCATCGGGTTCTTGGTCACCTCCCTAACCAAGGCCCTTCTCCCCCGATTGCTCAGTTTTGCCCGGCGGCAAGCTCTAGGAAGTGTCTTGGTGGTTCTAAATTTCTTCCATGAGGCCACAGTGTTCTTGGGGACCTTTAACCTCTCTACGGTATGTGGGACGGTAGCGTTCCACCTGTCAACAGCCAGTGAAACTGCAGGGCGCCAAATTCAAAACAACCGAAATTCCATAACTAAAATTCCTCAAACATACATGTATTTTACACAATTTTAAAGATACACTTTTTGTAAATCCAGCCACAGTGTCCGATTTCAAAAAGGCTTTACGACGAAAACAAACCAAGCGATTATGTTAGGTCAGAGCCAAGTCACAGAAAAACACAGCCATTTTTCCAGCCAAAGAGAGGAGTCACAAAAATCAGAAATATAGATCAAATGAATCACTAACCTTTGATGATCTTCATCAGATGACACTCATAGGACTTCATGGTACACAATACGTGTATGTTTTGTTCGGTAATGTTCATATTTATATCCAAAAATCAGAGTTTACTTTGGCGCATTATGTTCAGTAGTTCCAAAACATGATTTTGCAGAGAGCCACATCAATTCACAAAAATACTCATAATAAACATTGATAAACGATATAAGTGTTATTCACAGAATTAAAGACATATTTCTCCTTAACGCAACCGCTGTGTTAGATTTTTTTTTAAACTTGCAAACCATGCAATAATCTGAGTACGGTGCTCAGACGACAAATCAAGCCAAATTGATATCCGCCATGTTGGAGTCAACATTAGTCAGAAATAGCATAAAAAATATTCACTTACCTTTGATGATCTTCATCAGAATGCACTCCCAGGAATCCCAGTTCCACAATAAATGTTTGTTTTGTTTGATAATGTTCATCATTTGTGTCCAAATAGCTACTTTTGTTAGCACGTTTTGTAAACAAATCCAATGTCACGAAGCGCGTTCACTAGTTGCAGACGAAATGTCCAAAAGTTCCGTTACAGTCCTTAGAAACATGTCAAACGATCTATAGAATCAATCTTTAGGATGTTTTAAACATAAATCTTCAATAATGTTCCAACCGGAGAATTCCTTTGTCTTCAGAAATGCAATGGAATGCAGGTCGCTCACGTGAACGCACGAGACTGAGCTCGTGGCTGCTGGCAGACCCCTGACTCATTCCCCTCTCATTCGGCCACACTTCACAGTTGAAGCATCAAACAAGTTTCTAAAGACTGTTGACATCTAGTGGAAGCCTTAGGAAGTGCAACATGACCCCATAGACACTGTGGATTCGATTGGGTAAGAGTCGAAAAACAACAAACCTCAGATTTCCCATTTCCTGGTTGGATTGTGTCTCAGGTTTTTGCCTGCCATATGAGTTCTGTTATACTCACAGACATCATTCAAATAGTTTTAGAAACTTCAGAGTGTTTTCTATCCAAATCTACTAATTATATGCATTTTCTAGCTTTCATGGCAGAGTAGCAGGCAGTTTAAGTTGGGCACGCTTTTCTTCCAAAATTCCCAATGCTGCACCCTACCCTAGAGAAGTTACATGCTGCATAAATATTTTAGTACCCTTTCCCAGATCTGTGCCTCGAGATAATCCTGTCTCAGAGCTCTACGGATTATTCCTTCAACCCCATGACCTGTTTTTTACTCTGACATGCATTGTCAACTGCTGTACCTTATATAGACAGGTGTGTGCCTTTCCAAATTATGTCCAATCAATTGAGGTTACCACAGTTGAACTCCAATCAAGAACTGTAGTAGAAACATCAAGGATGGTCAATTGAAACAGGATTGACCTGAGCTCAGTTTCGAGTCATATAGCAAAGGGTCTGAATAGAAATAAATAATTTGTAAATAAGGTATTCTTTAAATGTTTTGGGTTTATACATTTGTAGACATTTGTAAAAACCTGTTTTTCCTTTGACACTGAGGGGTTTTGTGTGTCGATTGATGAGGATTAAAAAAAACAATTTTAGAATGAGGATGTAACATAACAAAATGTGGAAAAAGTGAAGATGTCTTAATTCTTTTCCCAAATGAACTGAACATAAATTAATTAGGCCCTAATCTATGGATTTCACATGACCGGGAATACAGACATGCCACTGTTATCCACAGATAACTGTTAGTCACAGATAACTGTTAGTCACAGACAACTGTTAGTCACAGATAACTGTTAGTCACAGATAACTGTTAGTCACAGATAACTGTTAGTCACAGATACATGTTAGTCACAGATTACTGTTAGTCACAGATAGCTGTTAGTCACAGATTGTCCTTAGGACCTAGTCACAGTATTTTTATGCACTCATTATGCCTGTCCATACCATAACCCTACCTGCACCATTGGGCACTCTGTTCACAACGCTGCAAACCACTAGTCCACACCACACACTACATAGTGTCTGAGGTTGTGAGGCCGGTTGGACGTACTGCTAAAATCTCTAAAACGATGTTGGAGGCAGCTTATGGTAGATAAATTAACATTAAATTCTCTGGTAACAGCTCTGGTGGACATTCCTGAAATGAGAATGTCAATTACACGCTCCTTCAAAACTTGAGCAGAGGGCAGAGCACCCAATGACAGAGGAGAGGGAGGGCAGAGCACCCAATGACAGAGGAGAGGGAGGGCAGAGCACCCAATGACAGAGGAGAGGGAGAGCAGAGCACCCAATGACAGAGGAGAGGGAGGGCAGAGCACCCAATGAAAGAGGAGAGGGAGAGCAGAGCACCCAATGACAGAGGAGAGGGAGTTCACAGCACCCAATGACAGAGGAGAGGGAGAGCAGAGCACCCAATGAAAGAGGAGAGGGAGTTCACAGCACCCAATGACAGAGGAGAGGGAGTTCACAGCACCCAATGACAGAGGAGAGGGAGAGCAGAGCACCCAATGACAGAGGAGAGGGAGTTCACAGCACCTAATAACAGAGGAGAGGAGGGCAGAGCACCCAATGACAGAGGAGAGCGAGTTCACAGCACCCAATGACAGAGGAGAGGGAGTTCACAGCACCTAATAACAGAGGAGAGGGAGGGCAGAGCACCCAATGAAAGAGGAGAGTGAGGGCAGAGCACCCAATGAAAGAGGAGAGGGAGTGCAGAGCACCCAATGCTGGAGGTATTTATCTAGACACTGAGTGTACAAGACATCAGGACCACCTGCTCTCTCCATGACAGTTAACAGTCATTTACCAGTCAGCAGATATCAATCCAATTGATCATGAGGGATTAGATGGAACGATCTATTTAGAGTAGAAACCCACGACCAGCCTACTTGACACAACTTGTGGGAAGTATTGGTGTTGACTTGGGCCATCGTCCTTCTGGAACTCTCTTGATACCTTGTATCACTCTCAATTCAGGCCTCACTGACCTGAACAATTCTTGAAATTACTCAACCCTTTCATTTTCAGAACAATGAGGCAATTTCCTTCTCTGGCTCTGTCCAACCCCTTTTCCTGTGGGATAAATGTCACATCCCAGTTTTGTTTGTTTAGAGATGAATAACAAATTCTAGCAAATGAGGAGCAGTGTCATGTTTAAAAAGGGACAAACGTGATGACAGACACACAGTAGGAGAGACAGAGAGAAAGGGGAGAGAGTTGGATAGCGAGAGAGAGATAGAGAGACAGACAGAGAGAGACAGAGCGAGAGTAAGATAGTTTTCTTCAAACAACAGGTGAGGCCATTTGTGATTGTAGATATTTCATATTTCATACATATTTCATTGTAGAGAAATGTGTATAATATTTATTAGATACTTTTTTATTCCTAGTTGTGACGGTTCCAGTGTAGAATAATCCACCATGTGTTCTTACTCTCTGGAAATGTTATGTTGAGGTTTTTCACCCCTACCCACTTCCAATACTTTAGAAACCTAACCTAACAATCACTGATTGTTCCTGTCTCTGAAAAGGTGATAACCCTCTATGTGGGGAGCATTATCTCCACCTGTCCTGTCAGGTCATATCAGTAAAGAAGGAGAAAGACAGTTTGTGTTGGTAAAGTGTTGCAACCTTGAAGTCCATTCATTTTAATCATATATCCTTTGAATTTCACAGTGATGGAAACGTTGTTGTATCTCACCCTGCTAATCTCAGGTCAGTTTACTGTGTGTGTGTCCCAGCGATGCCCACGGGCCCTTGCTAATCAGCTCCATATTATCCAAGACATTTGTTGCCCAGCGTGGCCCAGTGTTGCCCAGTGTTGGCAGCTCATATCTGGTGAGGACAGCCTTCACAGTTCCTGAAATAATTATATCAAATCAAAGTTCATTTGTCACGTTCGCCGAATACAACATGTTTAGACCTTACAGTGAAATGCTTACAGGCTCTAACCAATAGTGCAAAGAATGGTATTAGGTGTATATACAGTAGAGAGGCTATATACAGTAGAGAGGCTATATACAGAAGAGAGTTATATACAGTAGCTGAGGCTAGGCGCAGTAGAGAGGCTATATGCAGTAGAGAGGCTATATACAGTAGAGAGGCTATATACACAGTAGAGGCCATATACAGTAGAGAGGCTATATACAGTAGCGCGGTATATACAGTAGAGAGGCTATATACAGTAGAGAGGCTATATACAGTAGAGAGGCTATATACAGTAGAGACTATATACAGTAGCGATATACAGTAGCGAGGCTATATACATTAGAGAGGCTATATGCAGTAGAGAGGCTATATACAGTAGAGAGGTTATATACAGTAGCGAGGCTATAACAGTAGCGAAGTTATATTCAGTAGCTAGGCTACATACAGGTAAATCGTGTCAGTCGGGCTGATTTAGGTAGTATGTACATGTAGATATTGTTATAGAGACCATGAATATGATGAACAGAGTAGCCGTAGCGTAAAAGAGGTGGGCGGGTGGTGGTGGAGGGACACAATGCAGATAGCCCTGTTGGGCGAATATGGGGCACTGGTTGGCCGTGGCCAATTGAGGGTAGTGTTATGTACATGAATGTATAGTTAAAGTGACTATGCATATATGAGAAAAAACAGAGAATATAGCAGCAGTGTAAAAAAGGGGGTTGGGGTTGGGGGGTTGGGGGCACAATGCAAATAGTCTGGGTAGCCTTTTTGATTACTTGTTCAGGAGTCTTATGGCTTGGGGGTAGAAACTATTGGGAAACCTTTTGTCCTAGACTGGCACTCTGGTACCTTTTGCAAATGTGATAGTAGAGTGAACAGTCTATGACTGGGGTGGCTGGGGTCTTTGAAAACTTTTAGGCCTTCCTCGACATCGCCGTGTAGAGGTCCTGGATGGCAGGCAACTTAGCCCCAGTGATGCACTGGGCCGCACGCACTACCTTCTGTAGTGCCTTGCAGTCGGAGGCCGAGCAGTTGCCATACCAGGCAGTGATGCAACTAGTCAGAATGCTCTCGATGTTGCAGCTGTAGAACCTTTTGAGGATCTGAGGGCCCATGCCAAATCTTTTTTAGTTTCCTGAGGCAGAATAGGTTTTGTCGTGCCCTCTTCACAACTGTCTTAGTGTGTTTGGACCATTCTAGTTTGTTGGTGATGTGACACCAAGGAACTTGAAGCTCTCAACCTGCTCCACTACAGCCCCGACGATGAGCATGTGGGCGTGTCTGGCCCCTCCTTTTCCTGTAGTCCACAATCATCTCCTTAGTTTTGGTTACGTTGAGGGACAGGTTGTTATTCTGGCACCACCCTGCCAGGTCTCTGGCTTCTCCCTATAGGCCGTCTCGTCATGATCATGGTCTACCACTTTTGTGTCATCAGCAGACTTATGGTGTTGGAGTCGTGCCTGGCCATGCAGTCGTGTGAACAGGAGAACAGGAGTGGATTGGATAATGCAACCCTGGGGGCTCCAGTGCTGAGGATCAGCTGGCAGATGTGTTGCTACCTACACTCACCACCTGGGCGTCCCGACAAGAAGTCTAGGATCCAGCTGGGAGGGAGGTGTTTAGTCCCAGATCCTAGCTTAGTGGTGCACTTTGAGGGTACTATTGTGTTGCTGTAGTCAATGAACAGCATTCTCACATAAATTCCTTTGTTCAGGGCAGGAGTGCAAGAGAGACATCATCTGTGGACCTGTTTGGGCGTATGCAAATTGAGTACTAGGGCTGGGATAATGGTGTGTTGATGTGAGCCATTTCCAGCCTTCAAAGCAATTCATGTCTACGACGTGAGTACATGGGTCTGTAGTCATTGTGTCGCCTTCATGTCAGGGCACAGGGACTATGGTGGTCTGTTTGAAACATGTTGGTATTATAGACTCAATCAGGGCCATGTTGAAAATGTCAGTGAAGACACCTGCCAGTTGGTCAGCACATGCCCGGAGCACACATCCTGGTAATCCGTCTAGCAGCGCAGCCTTGTGAATGTTGACCTGTTAAAAAAGGTCTTTCCTACATCGGCTACGGAGAGCGTGATCAGTCGTCCGAACAGCTGATGATCTCATGCATGCCTCATTGTTCCTTTGCCTCGGCGAGCATAGAAGTGATGTAGCTCATCTGGTAGGCTTAGTCACTGCAGCTAGTGGCTGTGCTTCCTTTGTAGTCTGTAAAAATTTGCAAACCCTGTCACATAAGACGAAAGGTCGGAGCCAGTCTAGTACCATTTAATCTTAGACCTGTATTGATGCTTTTTACCTGTTTGATGGTTTGTCGCAGGGCATAGCAGGATTTATAAGCCTGAGCAAAGTCCCGCATCTTGAAAGCTGCAGCTCTACCCTTAGCTCAGTGCAAATGTTGCCTGTAATCCATGGCTTCTGGTTGGGGTATGTACGACAGTCACTGTGGGGACGACGTCCTCGATGCCCTTATTGATAAAGCCAGGTGACTGATGTGGTGTACTCCTCAATGCCATTGGAAGAATCCAAGGAACATTTTCAGTCTGTGATAGCAAAACAGTCCTTTAGTTTAGCATCTGCTTCATCTGACCACCTTTTATAGACCGAGTCACTGGTACATAATTTTTTAATTTGTGCTTGTAAGCAGGAATCAGGAGTATAGAGTTGTGG
The DNA here is from genome assembly GCF_034236695.1 of Oncorhynchus nerka. Taxonomy (NCBI): domain Eukaryota; kingdom Metazoa; phylum Chordata; class Actinopteri; order Salmoniformes; family Salmonidae; genus Oncorhynchus; species Oncorhynchus nerka. The sequence goes on from NW_027037225.1 coordinate 16,903, forward strand.
TTGGATTTACCAAATGGAAGGCGAGGAGAGCTTTGTACATGTCTCTGTGTGTGTAGTACAGGTGATCCAGAATTGTTTTCCTCTGGTTGCACATTTAACATGTTGATAGAAATGAGGTAGAACTGGTTTTAGTTTCCCTTGCATTAACGCTCCACCAATAGGAGCTCGCCTCTGGGGTGAGTGGTTTCAGCTAGTTTATTTCCTTAAATAACTGACTGAGTGCGGCCTAATGCCAGCATCCCTTCTGTGGTGGTAAATAAACAGCCACTAAAAGTATAGCTGAAAATCCTCTAGGCAAGTAGAGGGTCTGCAATTTATCACAATATACTTCTACTTCAGGCAAGCAAAATTTGAGACTTCCTGATTTCGTGCACCAGCTGTTCTTTACAAATATAAACAGACCGCACCTCCTCGTCTTTACCGGAGCAAAGGTTCCCATCTTGCCGGTGCAGCGTATATCCTTCTAGCTGAATATCCATATCATCATTCAGCCACGATTCCGAAACATAGGATGTTACAGTTTTTGATGTCCTTGGTAGGCTATTCGTGATCGCACTGCCAATTTATTGTCCAATGGTTGCACGTTAGCGGGCAATATTGACGTAACATTAGCTTACCATCATTTTCTGCGGATCCGCACGCAGCATCCAACTGTGTCCCTCTGTACCCGCGTTTCCTTCCTCTTGCAAATAACTGGGATGTTGGCCTTGTCGGTGTTCGAGAATGTCCTGTGTGTTCTGTTTGTTGAAGAAAACATCTTTGTCTAATCCCGAGGTGAGTGATCGCTGTCCTGAAATCCAGAAGGTATTTTTTTGCTGTAAGATACTGTTGCAGAAACATTATGTACGAAATAAGTTACAAAATAACGTGAAAAAAGGTCCTGAGTGTATTGAATTTTCACCTCATGGTAATTTATCAGTTGTTTCTCTTATGTACAGGTATTAATTTAATTGCTATAATGAATCAATTTGTATTATTTTTATGAGCCCTAATTTCTGTAAAGTGTTTTCACATATGGTCTCTGTTAAAAGAACTGATCTCAGTTCTGTTTAAAGTGAATCCTGGGTAGAAAGAGCAACATAACTCTGTTCTCTTTGTATTCACTCTGCCCCTCATTCTTGAAGGATCTACTCAATCCTTGCTGTTCACTTCACCTATTTTGTGGACAGACTCCTTTTGGAAGATAATAGATATAGACATAATTATAATCAGAAGATAATATTAACATGCACTGTACATTTCATTGCTAACAGAAATAATAGCAATAGAATAACTGCAGAATAAATAATGATTTATTTGAAAAT
>NW_027037226.1:0-18207 GCF_034236695.1 Oncorhynchus nerka
TGAATATGGACTACTGTGGTGTTGTGAATATGTACTACTGTGGTGGTGTTGTGAGTATGGACTACTGTGGTGGTGTTGTGAGTATGGACTACTGTGGTGGTGTTGTGAATATGGACTACTGTGGTGTTGTGAATATGTATTACTGTGGTGGTGTTGTGAGTATGGACTACTGTGGTGTTGTGAATATGTATTACTGTGGTGGTGTTGTGAGTATGGACTACTGTGGTGTTGTTGTGAGTATGGACTACTGTGGTGGTGTTGTGAGTATGGACTACTGTGGTGGTGTTGTGAGTATGGACTACTGTGGTGGTGTTGTGAGTATGGACTACTGTGTTGGTGTTATGAGTATGGACTACTGTGGTGTCGTTGTTAGTATGGACTACTGTGGTGGTGTTGTTAGTATGGACTACTGTGGTGTTGTGAATATGGACTACTGTGGTGGTGTTGTGAGTATGGACTACTGTGGTGTTGTTGTGAGTATGGACTACTGTGGTGGTGTTGTGAGTATGGACTACTGTGGTGTTGTGAATATGTATTACTGTGGTGGTGTTGTGAGTATGGACTACTGTGGTGTTGTTGTGAGTATGGACTACTGTGGTGGTGTTGTGAGTATGGACTACTGTGGTGGTGTTGTGAGTATGGACTACTGTGGTGTTGTTGTGAGTATGGACTACTGTGGTGTTGTTGTGAGTATGGACTACTGTGGTGGTGTTGTGAGTATGGACTACTGTGGTGTTGTTGTGAGTATGGACTACTGTGGTCTTGTGAGTATGGACTACTGTGGTGGTGTTGTGAGTATGGACTACTGTGGTGTTGTTGTGAGTATGGACTACTGTGGTGGTGTTGTGAGTATGGGCTACTGTGGTGTTGTTGTGAGTATGGACTACTGTGGTGTTGTTGTATGGACTACTGTGTTGTTGTTGTGAGTATGGACTACTGTGGTGTTGTTGTGAGTATGGACTACTGTGGTGTTGTGAGTATGGACTACTGTGGTGGTGTTGTGAGTATGGACTACTGTGGTGTTGTGAGTATGGACTACTGTGGTGTTGTGAGTATGGACTACTGTGGTGTTGTTGTGATCCACCCTGCTTGTCTGTGGTGGTGGTGTTGTTGTATGGACTACTGTACATTCCACCTCTATTGGCACACAGCACTGTACGGCCCATACCTCGTAGGGCACAGCCAGTCTGTCAGATTAGCAAGAGAGACACAGTTTTACTATCTGTCACGGACTGTGAAAAGACAACATGAACTAGCACTGTCATTTCAATAAATAATTGTGCATCGAGTACACTTAAGGCGACATTTTCCTATCGCTAAGACGCCTGCGCTGTGAGCTTAACGAACTCTTAGTGAAAATATAATCTGCTGCGTGATTTATGTTGGGAGTTTTTGTTAAAACCGAAGATTTAGTTACAGTGCGATTTAACAGGCCACATTCAACACAATTGTGAGGTTCAGTATTGGAGCTCCGGTTATTTAGAAGGTTGCCTCTGAGTTAGTTCATAGTGCAGAGGTCTTTGTGAAGGGAAACATGTCGGCCTTACAGTATATTGTGCACCTTATTGTCAGGGACATTGTTGTGGTTGTGTTGTTGATGAGATGAGCTGACGTTCAGAGTCACAGGAAGTTGTGTTGTTGATGAGATGAGCTGACGTTCAGAGTCACAGGAAGTTGTGTTGTTGATGAGATGAGCTGACGTTCAGAGTCACAGGAAGTTGTGTTGTTGATGAGATGAGCTGACGTTCAGAGTCACAGGAAGTTGTGTTGTTGATGAGATGAGCTGACGTTCAGAGTCACAGGAAGTTGTGTTGTTGATGAGATGAGCTGACGTTCAGAGTCACAGGAAGTTGTGTTGTTGATGAGATGAGCTGACGTTCAGAGTCACAGGAAGTTGTGTTGTCGATGAGATGAGCTGAGCTGACGCTCAGAGTCACAGGAAGTTGTGTTGTTGATGAGATGAGCTGACGTTCAGAGTCACAGGAAGTTGTGTTGTCGATGAGATGTGACGATTGAGTCACAGGAAGTTGTGTTGTCGGTGATGGTGAGCCCGACGTTCAGAGTGCAGGAAGTTGTGTTGTTGATGGATGACTGACGTTCAGAGTACAGGAAGTTGTGTTATTATTAGGTGAGCTGGCGTTCAGAGTCACAGGAAGTTGTGTTGTTGATGAGATGAGCTGACGTTCAGAGTCACAGGAAGTTGTGTTGTTGATGAGATGAGCTGGCGTTCAGGAAGTATGGTACGGATAGAGGCTCTCGTCCGCCGTTCCAGATATATGACCGTTGGAGGATAAACAGGCGTGAGTTGACTTAAATCATGACTTAGGATTCCAATCCCCGATTGCACTTTGTCCATATTGCACCATTTAAAGGTAATGTTACTTGTGGAGACTGCATTCACAGATAAAACGCTGCATTTTGTCGGCTCAATGGGAAATGACCTTTAAATGTCTAGCGTGCTCTACCTGGCATCTACTGCTGATCCAGTGAGTCCTTAGAGTTACAGTGCCTTCACAAAGTATTCCAGACCCCTTGACTTTTTCCATTTCTAAAATATATATATTTTTTAATCCTCATCAATCTACACACAATAGCCCATCATGCGGCAGGGTAGCCTAGTGGTAAGAAGTTGGACTAGTAACTGAAAGGTAGCAAGATCGAGTCCCCGAGCTGACGGAGTAAAACTCTGTCGTTCTGCCCCTGAACAAGGCAGTTAACCCACTGTTCCCGGCAGGCCCGTCATTGTAAATAAGAATTTGTTCTTAACTGACTTTCCTAGGTAAATAAAGGTTAAATAAAAAAACAGCTTTTTTATACATTTTTGCAAATGTATTCAAAAGTAAAAAACAGAAATACCTTTTTTTACAGAAATATTCAGAGCCTTTGAGAGACAGAGAAAGAGAGAGAGAGAGAGAGAGAGAGAGAGAGACCATATCAATAGCAGAAACACCTGATGTTATTTACAGAAGTATTCAGAGCCTTTGCTATGAGACTCGAAGTGAGCTCAGGTGCATCCTGTTTCCATTGATCATCCTTGAGATGTTTTCTACAACTTGATTGAGTCCACCTGTGGTACATTCAGTTGATTGGTCATGATTTGGAAAAGCACATATCTTTCTATATAAAGTCCCAGAGTTGACAGTGCATGTCAGAGTAAAAACCAAGCTATGAGGTCGAAGGAATTGTCCGTACAGCTCAGAGACAGGATTGTGTCGAGGCACAGATCTGGGGAAGGGTACCAAAACATTTCTGCGGCATTAAAGGTCCCCAAAGAACACAATACCTCCATCATTCTTAAATGGAAGAAGTTTGGAACCACCAAGACTCTTCCTAGGGCTGGCCGCCCGGCCAAACTGAACAATCGGGAAGAAGGGCCTTGGTCAGGGAGGTAAAGCAAGAACCCGATGGTCACTCTGATAGAGTTCCTCTGTGGAGATAGGAGAACCATCTGTGCAGCACTCCACCAATCAGGCCTGATTGGTAAGTGGCCAGATGGAAGCCACTCCTCAGTAAAAGGCACATGACAGCCCACTTGGAGTTTGCCAAAAAGGCATCTAAAGGACTCTCAGACCATGAGAAACAAGATTTCTCGTCTGATGAAACCAATATTGAACTCTTTGGCCTGAATGCCAGAGTGTCACGTCTGGAGGAGACCTGGCACCATCCCTACAGTGAGCATGGTGGTGGCAGCATCATGCCGATGGGAATGTTTTTACCTGCAGGGACTGGGAGACTAGTCAGGATGGAGGGAAAGATGAGCGGAGCAAAGTACAGAGAGTCCTTGATGAAAACCTGCTCCAGGCGCTGATTTTTAATACATTTGCGAAAATGTCTAAAAACCTGTTTTTGCTTCGTCATTATTGGATATTGTGCGTAGATTGATTATATCAGAGTTATATCAGAGTTATATCAGAGTTATATCAAGTTGTATCAGAGTTATATCAGAGTTATATCAGAGTTATATCAGAGTTGTATCAGAGTTATATCAGAGAGTTATATCAAGTTGTATCAGAGTTATATCAGAGTTGTATCAGAGTTATATCAGTTATATCAGAGTTGTATCAGAGTTGTATCAGAGTTGTATCAGTTGTATCAAGTTGTATCAGAGTTGTATCAGAGTTGTATCAGAGTTATATCAGAGTTATATCAAGTTATATCAGAGTTATATCAGAGTTGTAATCAGTTGTATCAGAAGTTGTATCAGAGTTATATCAGTTATATCAGTTATATCAGAGTTGTATCAGAGTTGTATCAGAGTTATATCAGAGTTATATCAGTTGTATCAGAGTTGTATCAGAAGTTGTATCGAGTTATATCAGAGTTATATCAGAAGTTGTATCAAGTTGTATCAGAGTTGTATCAAGTTATATCAGAGTTATATCAGTTGTATCAGAGTTGTATCGAAGTTATATCGAAGTTATATCAGATTGTATCAGTTATATCAGAGTTGTATCGAGTTGTATCAGAGTTGTATCGAGTTGTATCAGAGTTGTATCAGGTTATATCAGAGTTGTATCAGTTGTATCAGTTATATCAGAGTTGTATCAGTTATATCAGAGTTGTATCAGAGTTGTATCAGAGGTTGTATCAAGTTGTATCAGAGTTATATCAGAGTTATATCATGAGTTGTATCAGAGTTGTATCAGAGTTATATCAGAGTTATATCAGAGTTATATCAGAGTTGTATCAGTTATATCAGAGTTATATCAGAGTTGTATCAGTTATATCAGAGTTGTATCGAAGTTATATCAGAAGTTATATCAGAGTTGTATCAATTGTATCAGATTATATCAGAGTTGTATCAGTTATATCAGAGTTGTATCAGAGTTATATCAGAGTTAGTTATATCAATTTATCAGAGTTATATCAAGTTATATCAGAGTTGTATCAGAGTTATATCAGAGTTGTATCAGAGTTATCAAGAGTTGTATCAAGTTGTATCAGTTATATCAGAGTTGTATCAGAGTTGTATCAGAGTTATATCAGAGTTATATCAGTTATATCAGAAGTTTATCAGAGTTATATCAGAGTTATATCAAGTTATATCAGAGTTGTATCAGAGTTATATCAGTTATATCAGAGTTGTATCAGAGTTGTATCAGAGTTATATCAGTTATATCAGAGTTATATCAGAGTTGTATCAGAGTTGTATCAGAGTTGTATCAGTTGTATCAGTTATATCAGAGTTATATCAGAGTTATATCAGAGTTATATCAGAGTTATATCAGAGTTATATCAGAGTTATATCAGAGTTGTATCAGTTATATCAGAGTTATATCAGAGTTATATCAGAGTTGTATCAAGTTATATCAGAGTTGTATATCAGAGTTATATCAGAGTTGTATCAGAGTTATATCAGAGTTGTATCAGTTATATCAGAGTTGTTATATCAAGTTGTAGAGTTATATCAGAGTTGTATCAGAGTTGTATCAGAAGTTATATCAGAGTTGTATCAGTTATATCAGAGTTATATCAGAGTTGTATCAGAGTTATATCAGTTATATCAGTTATATCAGAGTTATATCAGAGTTATATCAGAGTTATATCAGAGTTATATCAGAGTTATATCAGATCAGGTTATCAGAGTTATATCAGAGTTCTAGTGTATCAGAGTTATATCCAGAGTTGTATCAGTTGTATCAGATCAGTTATATCAGAGTTATATCAGTTGTATCAGAGTTGTATCAGAGTTATATCAAGTTATCAGAGTTGTATCAGAGTTATATCAGAGTTGTATCAGAGTTATATCAGAGTTATATCAGAGTTGTATCAGAGTTATATCAGAGTTATATCAGAGTTGTATCAGAGTTATATCAGAGTTATATCAGAGTTGTATCAGAGTTATATCAGAGTTGTATCAGAGTTATATCAGAGTTGTATCAGAGTTATATCAGAGTTATATCAGAGTTATATCAGAGTTATATCAGAGTTATATCAGAGTTGTATCAGTTATATCAGTTATATCAGTTATATCAGAGTTGTATCAGAGTTATATCAGAGTTGTATCAGTTATATCAGAGTTGTATCAGAGTTATATCAGAGTTATATCAGAGTTGTATCAGTTATATCAGTTATATCAGAGTTGTATCAGAGTTATATCAGAGTTGTATCAGTTATATCAGTTATATCAGTTATATCAGAGTTGTATCAGAGTTGTATCAGAGTTGTATCAGAGTTATATCAGTTATATCAGAGTTGTATCAGAGTTATATCAGTTATATCAGAGTTGTATCAGAGTTATATCAGTTATATCAGAGTTGTATCAGAGTTGTATCAGAGTTATATCAGTTATATCAGAGTTATATCAAGTTAATAACAAATTATATAAGTTGTATCAGAGTTGTATCAAGTTGTATCAAGTTGTATGAAGTTGTATCAAGTTATATCAGAGTTATATGAAGTTGTATCAGTTGTGTCAGATTGTATCAATTGTATCAAGTTATTGATTATATCAGAGTTATATCAGAAGTTATATCAGAGTTAATATCCAGTTATATCAGACTATATCAGAGTTATATCGAGTTATATCGAAGTTATATCGAAGTTGTATCGATTGTATCAGAGAGTTGTATCGAGATTTGTATGAAGTTGTAATGAGTTATCAGAGTTGTATCAGAGTTATAATCAAGGATTGCCATCAAGTTGTATAATAAGTTTGTATCAAGTTGTATCGAAGTTGTATCAGTTATATCAGTTATATCAGAGTTATATCAGAGTTATATCGAAGTTGTATCAGAGTTATATCGAGTTATATCAGATTTGTATCAGTTATATCAGAGTTATATCAGTTATATCAGAGTTATATCAGAGTTGTATCAGTTGTATCAGTTATATCAGAGTTATATCAGAGTTGTATCAGAGTTATATCAGAGTTATATCAGAGTTGTATCATTGTATCAGTTATATCAGAGTTGTATCAGAGTTGTATCAGAGTTGTATCAGAGTTGTATCGATTGTCAGTTATATCAGAGTTGTATCAGTTATATCAGAGTTGTATCAGAGTTGTATCAGAGTTGTATCAGAGTTATATCAGAGTTGTATCAGAGTTGTATCAGAGTTATATCAGAGTTGTATCAGTTATATCAGAGTTGTATCAGAGTTGTATCAGAGTTATATCAGAGTTATATCAGAGTTGTATCAGTTATGTCAGAGTTATATCAGAGTTGTATCAGAGTTGTATCAGTTATATCAGAGTTGTATCAGTTATATCAGAGTTGTATCAGTTATATCAGAGTTGTATCAGAGTTATATCAGAGTTGTATCAGAGTTGTATCAGAGTTGTATCAGAGTTATATCAGAGTTGTATCAGTTATATCAGAGTTGTATCAGAGTTGTATCAGAGTTGTATCAGAGTTGTATCAGAGTTGTATCAGTTATATCAGAGTTATATCAGAGTTATATCAGAGTTGTATCAGAGTTGTATCAGAGTTGTATCAGAGTTGTATCAGAGTTGTATCAGAGTTATATCAGAGTTGTATCAGTTGTATCAGAGTTATATCAGAGTTGTATCAGTTATATCAGAGTTGTATCAGAGTTATATCAGAGTTATATCAGAGTTGTATCAGAGTTGTATCAGAGTTATATCAGAGTTGTATCAGTTATATCAGAGTTGTATCAGAGTTATATCAGAGTTATATCAGAGTTGTATCAGTTATGTCAGAGTTATATCAGAGTTGTATCAGAGTTGTATCAGTTATATCAGAGTTGTATCAGTTATATCAGAGTTGTATCAGTTATATCAGAGTTGTATCAGAGTTATATCAGAGTTGTATCAGAGTTGTATCAGAGTTATATCAGAGTTGTATCAGTTATATCAGAGTTGTATCAGAGTTGTATCAGAGTTGTATCAGAGTTGTATCAGAGTTGTATCAGTTATATCAGAGTTGTATCAGAGTTATATCAGAGTTGTATCAGTTATATCAGAGTTGTATCAGAGTTGTATCAGAGTTGTATCAGAGTTGTATCAGAGTTGTATCAGTTATATCAGAGTTGTATCAGAGTTATATCAGAGTTGTATCAGTTGTATCAGAGTTATATCAGAGTTGTATCAGTTATATCAGAGTTGTATCAGAGTTGTATCAGAGTTGTGTCAGAGTTGTATCAGAGTTATATCAGAGTTATATCAGAGTTATATCAGAGTTGTATCAGAGTTGTATCAGAGTTGTATCAGAGTTGTATCAGAGTTGTATCAGAGTTGTATCAGAGTTGTATCAGTTATATCAGAGTTGTATCAGTTATATCAGAGTTATATCAGAGTTGTATCAGAGTTATATCAGAGTTGTATCAGTTATATCAGAGTTATATCAGAGTTATATCAGAGTTGTATCAGAGTTATATCAGAGTTATATCAGAGTTATATCAGAGTTGTATCAGAGTTGTATCAGAGTTGTATCAGAGTTATATCAGAGTTATATCAGAGTTGTATCAGTTATATCAGAGTTGTATCAGAGTTGTATCAGAGTTGTATCAGAGTTGTATCAGAGTTGTATCAGTTATATCAGAGTTGTATCAGTTATATCAGAGTTATATCAGAGTTATATCAGAGTTATATCAGAGTTATATCAGAGTTATATCAGAGTTATATCAGAGTTGTATCAGTTATATCAGAGTTATATCAGAGTTGTATCAGAGTTATATCAGAGTTGTATCAGTTATCAGAGTTGTATCAGTTGTATCAGAGTTATATCAGAGTTATATCAGAGTTTTATCAGAGTTATATCAGAGTTATATCAGAGTTATATCAGAGTTATATCAGAGTTGTATCAGTTATATCAGAGTTATATCAGAGTTATATCAGAGTTGTATCAGAGTTATATCAGTTATATCAGAGTTGTATCAGAGTTATATCAGAGTTATATCAGAGTTATATCAGAGTTATATCAGAGTTGTATCAGTTATATCAGTTATATCAGAGTTGTATCAGAGTTGTATCAGAGTTGTATCAGAGTTGTATCAGAGTTGTATCAGAGTTGTATCAGAGTTGTATCAGTTATATCAGAGTTATATCAGAGTTATATCAGAGTTATATCAGAGTTATATCAGAGTTATATCAGAGTTATATCAGAGTTATATCAGAGTTGTATCAGTTATATCAGAGTTATATCAGAGTTATATCAGAGTTGTATCAGAGTTATATCAGAGTTATATCAGAGTTATATCAGAGTTGTATCAGAGTTATATCAGAGTTGTATCAGAGTTGTATCAGAGTTGTATCAGTTATATCAGAGTTATATCAGAGTTATATCAGAGTTGTATCAGTTGTATCAGTTGTATCAGAGTTATATCAGTTATATCAGAGTTGTATCAGAGTTGTATCAGAGTTGTATCAGAGTTGTATCAGAGTTATATCAGAGTTGTATCAGTTGTATCAGAGTTATATCAGAGTTGTATCAGTTATATCAGAGTTGTATCAGAGTTGTATCAGAGTTGTATCAGAGTTATATCAGAGTTGTATCAGAGTTGTATCAGAGTTATATCAGAGTTGTATCAGTTATATCAGAGTTGTATCAGAGTTGTATCAGAGTTATATCAGAGTTATATCAGAGTTGTATCAGTTATGTCAGAGTTATATCAGAGTTGTATCAGAGTTGTATCAGTTATATCAGAGTTGTATCAGTTATATCAGAGTTGTATCAGTTATATCAGAGTTGTATCAGAGTTATATCAGAGTTGTATCAGAGTTGTATCAGAGTTGTATCAGAGTTATATCAGAGTTGTATCAGTTATATCAGAGTTGTATCAGAGTTGTATCAGAGTTGTATCAGAGTTGTATCAGAGTTGTATCAGTTATATCAGAGTTATATCGAGAGTTATATCAGAGTTGTATCAGTTATATCAGAGTTGTATCAGAGTTGTATCAGAGTTGTCAGAGTTGTATAGTTGTATAGAGTTATATCAGAGTTGTATCGAGTTATATCAGAGTTGTATCAGTTGTATCAGAGTTATATCAGAGTTGTATCAGTTATATCAGAGTTGTATCAGAGTTGAGTTGTGTCAGAGTTGTATCAGAGATTATATCAAGTTATATCAGAGTTGATCAGTTATATCAGAGTTGTATCAGAGTTGTATCAGAGTTGTATCAGAGAGTTGTATCCAAGAGTTGTATCAAGTTGTATCAGAGTTGTATCAGTTATATCAGAGTTGTATCAGTTATATCAGAGTTATATCAAGAGTTATCCAGTTATATCAGAGTTATCAGTTATATCAAGTTATATCAAGGGTTATATCAGAGTTGTATCAGAGTTATATCAGAAGTTATATCAGAGTTATATCAGAGTTGTATCAGTTATATCAGAGTTGTATCAGAGTTGTATCAGAGTTGTATCAGAGTTGTATCAGAGTTGTATCAGTTATATCAGAGTTGTATCAGAGTTATATCAGAGTTGTATCAGTTGTATCAGAGTTATATCAGAGTTGTATCAGTTATATCAGAGTTGTATCAGAGTTGTATCAGAGTTGTGTCAGAGTTGTATCAGAGTTATATCAGAGTTATATCAGAGTTATATCAGAGTTGTATCAGAGTTGTATCAGAGTTGTATCAGAGTTGTATCAGAGTTGTATCAGAGTTGTATCAGAGTTGTATCAGTTATATCAGAGTTGTATCAGTTATATCAGAGTTATATCAGAGTTGTATCAGTTATATCAGAGTTGTATCAGTTATATCAGAGTTATATCAGAGTTATATCAGAGTTGTATCAGAGTTATATCAGAGTTATATCAGAGTTATATCAGAGTTGTATCAGAGTTGTATCAGAGTTGTATCAGAGTTATATCAGAGTTATATCAGAGTTGTATCAGTTATATCAGAGTTGTATCAGAGTTGTATCAGAGTTGTATCAGAGTTGTATCAGAGTTGTATCAGTTATATCAGAGTTGTATCAGTTATATCAGAGTTATATCAGAGTTATATCAGAGTTATATCAGAGTTATATCAGAGTTATATCAGAGTTGTATCAGTTATATCAGAGTTATATCAGAGTTGTATCAGAGTTATATCAGAGTTGTATCAGTTATCAGAGTTGTATCAGTTGTATCAGAGTTATATCAGAGTTATATCAGAGTTTTATCAGAGTTATATCAGAGTTATATCAGAGTTATATCAGAGTTATATCAGAGTTGTATCAGTTATATCAGAGTTATATCAGAGTTATATCAGAGTTGTATCAGAGTTATATCAGTTATATCAGAGTTGTATCAGAGTTATATCAGAGTTATATCAGAGTTATATCAGAGTTATATCAGAGTTGTATCAGTTATATCAGTTATATCAGAGTTATATCAGAGTTGTATCAGAGTTGTATCAGAGTTGTATCAGAGTTGTATCAGAGTTGTATCAGAGTTGTATCAGAGTTGTATCAGAGTTGTATCAGAGTTATATCAGAGTTATATCAGAGTTATATCAGAGTTGTATCAGTTATATCAGAGTTGTATCAGAGTTGTATCAGAGTTGTGTCAGAGTTGTATCAGAGTTATATCAGAGTTATATCAGAGTTATATCAGAGTTGTATCAGAGTTGTATCAGAGTTGTATCAGAGTTGTATCAGAGTTGTATCAGTTATATCAGAGTTGTATCAGTTATATCAGAGTTATATCAGAGTTGTATCAGTTATATCAGAGTTGTATCAGTTATATCAGAGTTATATCAGAGTTATATCAGAGTTATATCAGAGTTGTATCAGTTATATCAGAGTTGTGTCAGAGTTGTATCAGAGTTGTATCAGTTATATCAGAGTTGTGTCAGAGTTGTATCAGAGTTGTATCAGAGTTGTATCAGAGTTGTATCAGAGTTGTATCAGTTATATCAGAGTTGTGTCAGAGTTGTATCAGAGTTGTATCAGAGTTATATCAGAGTTGTATCAGTTATATCAGAGTTGTATCAGAGTTGTATCAGAGTTGTATCAGTTATATCAGAGTTGTATCAGTTATATCAGAGTTATATCAGAGTTGTATCAGTTATATCAGAGTTATATCAGAGTTATATCAGAGTTATATCAGAGTTGTATCAGAGTTGTATCAGAGTTGTATCAGTTATATCAGAGTTGTATCAGAGTTGTATCAGAGTTGTATCAGTTATATCAGAGTTGTATCAGAGTTGTATCAGAGTTGTATCAGTTATATCAGAGTTGTATCAGAGTTGTATCAGTTATATCAGAGTTATATCAGAGTTGTATCAGTTATATCAGAGTTATATCAGAGTTATATCAGAGTTGTATCAGAGTTGTATCAGAGTTGTATCAGTTATATCAGAGTTGTGTCAGAGTTGTATCAGTTATATCAGAGTTGTATCAGAGTTATATCAGAGTTGTATCAGAGTTATATCAGAGTTATATCAGAGTTGTATCAGAGTTGTATCAGAGTTGTATCAGTTATATCAGAGTTATATCAGAGTTGTATCAGAGTTGTATCAGTTATATCAGAGTTGTATCAGTTATATCAGAGTTGTATCAGAGTTGTATCAGTTATATCAGAGTTGTATCAGTTATATCAGAGTTATATCAGAGTTATATCAGAGTTATATCAGAGTTATATCAGAGTTGTATCAGAGTTGTATCAGAGTTGTATCAGTTATATCAGAGTTGTATCAGAGTTGTATCAGAGTTATATCAGAGTTATATCAGAGTTGTATCAGTTATATCAGAGTTGTATCAGAGTTGTATCAGAGTTGTATCAGTTATATCAGAGTTGTATCAGTTATATCAGAGTTGTATCAGAGTTGTATCAGTTATATCAGAGTTATATCAGAGTTGTATCAGTTATATCAGAGTTATATCAGAGTTATATCAGAGTTATATCAGAGTTATATCAGAGTTGTATCAGAGTTGTATCAGAGTTGTATCAGTTATATCAGAGTTGTATCAGAGTTGTATCAGTTATATCAGAGTTATATCAGAGTTGTATCAGTTATATCAGAGTTATATCAGAGTTATATCAGAGTTATATCAGAGTTATATCAGTTATATCAGTTATATCAGAGTTATATCAGAGTTGTATCAGAGTTGTATCAGAGTTGTATCAGAGTTGTATCAGAGTTGTATCAGAGTTATATCAGAGTTATATCAGAGTTGTATCAGAGTTGTATCAGAGTTGTATCAGAGTTGTATCAGTTATATCAGAGTTGTAACAGTTATATCAGAGTTGTATCAGAGTTGTATCAGTTATATCAGAGTTATATCAGAGTTGTATCAGTTATATCAGAGTTATATCAGAGTTATATCAGAGTTATATCAGAGTTATATCAGAGTTGTATCAGAGTTGTATCAGAGTTGTATCAGTTATATCAGAGTTGTATCAGAGTTGTATCAGTTATATCAGAGTTATATCAGAGTTGTATCAGTTATATCAGAGTTATATCAGAGTTATATCAGAGTTATATCAGAGTTATATCAGTTATATCAGAGTTATATCAGAGTTATATCAGAGTTGTATCAGAGTTGTATCAGAGTTGTATCAGAGTTGTATCAGAGTTGTATCAGAGTTATATCAGAGTTATATCAGAGTTGTATCAGAGTTGTATCAGAGTTGTATCAGAGTTGTATCAGAGTTGTATCAGAGTTGTATCAGAGTTGTATCAGTTATATCAGAGTTGTATCAGTTATATCAGAGTTGTATCGTTGTAAACTCAGTGTGTGTTCTCTGTGGTGTGTGTGTGTGTATAGGTGATGCCGGATAGGTGTGTGTGTATTCTGTAAACTCAGTGTGTGTTCTCTGTGGTGTGTGTGTGTAGGTGATGCTGAATAAGGGTGTGTGTTTTCTGCAAACTCTGTGTTCTCGTGTGTAGGGTGATGGACAGGTGTGTGTATTGTGTAACTCAGTGTGTTGTCTGTGGTGTGTGTAGGTGATGCTGATAGGTGTGTGTATTGTGTAACTCAGTGTGTTGTCTGTGGTGTGTGTGTGTAGGTGATGCTGGATAGGGGTGTGTATTGTGTAATCTCAGTGTGTTCTCTGGGTGTTTAGGTGATGCTGGTTAGGGTGTGTGTGAGTGATGCTGGATAGGTGTGTGTGTATTGTGTAATCAGTCTGTTGTCTAGGGTGTGTGTTTAGGTGATGCTGGATAGGGGTGTGTGTATTGTGTAATATCAGTGTGTTCTCTGTGGTGTGTGTAGGTGATGCTGGATAGGTGTGTGTTTAGGGTGATGCTGGATAGGGGTGTGTATTGTGTAATCTCAGTGTGTTGTCTGGTGTGTGTAGGTGATGCTGGATAGGTGTGTGTATTGTGTAATCTCAGTGTGTTCTCTGGTGTGTGTTTGGGTGATGCTGGTTAGGGGTGTGTAGGTGATGCTGGATAGGTGTGTGTGTATTGTGTAATCTCAGTCTGTTGTCTGTGGTGTGTGTTTAGGTGATGCTGGATAGGGGTGTGTGTATTGTGTAATATCAGTGTGTTCTCTGTGGTGTGTGTAGGTGATGCTGGATAGGTGTGTGTATTGTGTAATCTCAGTGTGTTGTCTGGTTTGTGTGTAGGTGATGCTGGATAGGTGTGTGTGTAGGTGATGCTGGATAGGTGTGTGTGTATTGTGTAATCTCAGTGTGTTGTCTGTGGTGTGTGTAGGTGATGCTGGATAGGGGTGTGTGTATTGTGTAATCTCAGTGTGTTGTCTGTGGTGTGTGTAGGTGATGCTGGATAGGGGTGTGTGTATTGTGTAATCTGTGTGTTGTCTGGTGTGTGTGTATTGTGTAATCTCAGTGTGTGTTGTCTGTGGTGTGTGTAGGTGATGCTGGATAGGGGTGTGTGTATTGTGTAATCTCAGTGTGTTCTCTGGTGTGTGTAGGTGATGCTGGATAGGGGTGTGTGTATTGTGTAATCTCAGTGTGTTGTCTGGTGTGTGTAGGTGATGCTGGAACAGATGCAGGGTCTGATGCATCTGGAGTTGTTGTAATGACTTCACGGAGGCGGTCTGTGGTCCAGCCTGAACGCACGGCTCACCTCGCTCAGCGTCAGCGACTGTATCCAACGTGCAGCAGACGACGCCATTGCTGCCATCTCACAGCTACTGCCCAACCTGTCAGAGCTCAGCCTGCAGGCCTACCACGTAACCGACACAGCCATGGCTTACTTCACAGCCAAACAGGTAGGTTACAATCCTACACACTTATAGAGAGCACACAGGTACTGCCCAACCTGTCAGAGCTCAGCCTGCAGGCCTACCACGTAACCGACACAGCCACAGCCAAACAGGTAGGTTGCAATGCCAATAGAGCACACAGGTACTGCCCAACCTGTTCAGCCTGCAGGCCTACCACGTAACCGCACAGCCAACAGCCAAACAGGTAGGTTACAATCCTACACTGTTATAGAGAGCACACAGGTACTGCCCAACCTGTCAGAGCTCAGCCTGCAGGCCTACCACACCCGACACAGCCATGGCTTACTTCACAGCCAAACAGGTAGGTTAAAATCCTACACTGTTATAGAGAGCACACAGGTACTGCCTCCAACCTGTCAGAGCTCAGCCTGCAGGCCTACCACGTAACCGACACAGCCATGGCTTACTTCACAGCCAAAACAGGTAGGTTACAATCCTACACTGTTATAGAGAGCACACAGCTACTGCCCAACCTGTCAGAGCTCAGCCTGCAGGCCTACCACGAACCGACACAGCCATGGCTTACTTACAGCCAAACAGGTAGGTTACAATCCTACACACTTATAGAGAGCACGCAGGTACTGGTACACACACACGTCTTCCTTCCCCTCCCCGTCTCTCTGTAGGCCCGCAGATCAGTTCCCCCTACCAGCCGGGAGGGGCCCCATTGATCATAAATGTCATGTAAAACATTTTGTAGAATTGCATGAAATTAGTTATAAAATTGGAAAGTCTTCTCTCTCCGCTCCCGTGGCAAAATGTGTAGAACTGAGTTCAGATTACTGTGGTCCTCTCATGATGAGTTCAGATTACCCTGGTCCTCTCATGGTGAGTTCAGATTACTGTGGTCCTCTCATGATGAGTTCAAGATTACTGTGGTCCTCTCATGATGAGTCAGATTAGTCATGATGAGTTCAGATTACTGTGGTCCTCTCATGGTGAGTTCAGATTACTGTGGTCCTCTCATGATGAGTTCAGATTACTGTGGTCCTCTCATGATGAGTTCAGATTACTGTGGTCCTCTCATGATGAGTTCAGATTACTGTGGTCCTCTCTTGATGAGTTCAGATTACTGTGGTCCTCTCATGATGAGTTCAGATTACTGTGGTCCTCTCATGGTGAGTTCAGATTACTGTGGTCCTCTCTTGATGAGTTCAGATTACTGTGGTCCTCTCATGATGAGTTCAGATTACCGTGGTCCTCTCATGATGAGTTCAGATTACCGTGGTCCTCTCATGATGAGTTCAGATTACCGTGGTCCTCTCATGATGAGTTCAGATTACCGTGGTCCTCTCATGATGAGTTCAGATTACTGTGGTCCTCTCATGATGAGTTCATTAAGATGAGTTATATAATCCTAAACCTCATTCTCTCTCTCCTCTCTCTCAGATTCTCTCTCTCTCTCTCTCTCTCTCTCTCTCTCTCTCTAATCTCTCTCTCTCTCTCTCTCCCTCCCCCTCAGGGCTACACCACTCACACACTGCGTCTCCACTCGTGTTGGGAGATCACCAACCATGGGTGTGGTTAACATGGTCACAGCCTGCCCAACCTCACGGCTCTGAGCCTGTCAGGCTGCTCTAAAATCACTGATGACGGGGTGGAGCTGGTAGCAGAGAACCTGAGGAAGCGGAGCCTGACCCCTCCTGGTGCCCACGCATCACTGACATGGCCCTGGAGTACATCGCCAGATCTCCACAAACCAGAGGAGCTGGTACTGGACAGGTGAGAGTGGAATATAGTAGAGTAGAGTACAGTATAGTAGGGTGTAGTATAGTAGTGTGGAGTATAGCATGTAGTAGTATAGTGTGTGTGGTGGGGTCTGGGATCTACTGAGTACAGGTCTATACTACCTTATTTCAGAAAGAAAACCAGTATAGTATGAAAAGTATCATTATGGTCACTCTTCTCTGTCTCCCCATCTCTCTCCCTCTCTCTCTCTCCCCCCCCTCTCTCTCCCTCACTCCCCTCTCTCTCTCTCTCTTTCTCCCTCAGCTCTCTCCCTCTCCAGATGTGAGGATTACAGATACAGGTCTAGGTTACCTGTCCACCATGTCTTCTTTGAGGAGTCTCTACCTGCGCTGGTGCTGTCAGGTACAGTACACACTCAGACCCTCACACCAGGGATCATCAACTAGATTCAGACAGGAACATAATTACAAATCATTTGTAGACTGCAAATTGACCTCAAGAAGCCCAAACAGATATATAATATTGAACTAAAACACAATCATTTCAAACCTTTGTATGAATCACATACACTTAGTTGCCAGTTTATTAGTACCTGGTCAGGACGCTTTGCTTCCAGAACAGCCTGAATTCTTTGGGGAATGGAAACGTTGCTCAATTGGTATCATTTCAAACCTTTGTAAGAATCACATACACTTAGTGGCCAGTTTATTAGGTATACCCATCTAGTACCTAGTCGACCCTTTGCTTTCAGAACAGCCTGAATTCTTTGGGAATGGAAACGCGGCTCAATTGGTATCATTTCAAACCTTTGTAAGAATCAGCAAGACTAGTGGCCAGTTTATTAGGTATACCCATCTAGTACCTAGTCGACCTTTGCTTTCAGAACAGCCTGAATTCTTTGGGGAATGGAAACGTTACCAATTGGTATCATTTTTGTCCTTGTAAGAATCACATACATACTTAGTGGCCAGTTTATTAGGTATACCCATCTAGTACCTAGTCGGACCCTTTGCTTTCAGAACAGCCTGAGTTCTTCGGGAATGGAAACGTTGCTCAATTGGTATCAAGGGACCTGTGCGCCAGTAAAACATTCCCCACACCAGTACACCACCACCAGCCTGTACCATCGACACCAGGCAGGATGTGGTCATGGACTCTCGTCTGCTTACGCCCAATCCTGACTCTGTCATCAGTCTGTACCGTCGACACCAGGCAGGATGTGGTCATGGACTCATTCTGCTTACGCCCAATCCTGACTCTGCCACCAGTCTGTACCGTCGACACCAGGCAGGATGTGGTCATGGACTCACTCTGCTTACGCCCAATCCTGACTCTGCCACCAGCTTATACCGTTGACACCAGGCAGGATGTGGTCATGGACTCACTCTGCTTACGCCCAATCCTGACTCTGCCACCAGCCTGTACCGTTGACACCAGG
>NW_027037227.1:0-18213 GCF_034236695.1 Oncorhynchus nerka
TAAACAGAGACTCAGGTCAGAATACCACCCTCAGTGAATCATATGAATTAAGACTCAGTAAACAGAGACTCAGGTCAGAATACCACCCTCAGTGAATCCTTATGAATTAAGACTCAGTAAACAGAGACTCAGGTCAGAATACCACCCTCAGTGAATCATATGAATTAAGACTCAGTAAACAGAGACTCAGGTCAGAATACCACCCTCAGTGAATCATATGAATTAAGACTCAGTAAACAGAGACTCAGGTCAGAATACCACCCTCAGTGAATCATATGAATTAAGACTCAGTAAACAGAGACTCAGGTCAGAATACCACCCTCAGTGAATCATATGAATTAAGACTCAGTAAACAGAGACTCAGGTCAGAATACCACCCTCAGTGAATCATATGAATTAAGACTCAGTAAACAGAGACTCAGGTCAGAATACCACCCTCAGTGAATCATATGAATTAAGACTCAGTAAACAGAGACTCAGGTCAGAATACCACCCTCAGTGAATCATATGAATTAAGACTCAGTAAACAGAGACTCAGGTCAGAATACCACCCTCAGTGAATCATATGAATTAAGACTCAGTAAACAGAGACTCAGGTCAGAATACCACCCTCAGTGAATCATATGAATTAAGACTCAGTAAACAGAGACTCAGGTCAGAATACCACCCTCAGTGAATCATATGAATTAAGACTCAGTAAACAGAGACTCAGGTCAGAATACCACCCTCAGTGAATCATATGAATTAAGACTCAGTAAACAGAGACTCAGGTCAGAATACCACCCTCAGTGAATCATATGAATTAAGACTCAGTAAACAGAGACTCAGGTCAGAATACCACCCTCAGTGAATCATATGAATTAAGACTCAGTAAACAGAGACTCAGGTCAGAATACCACCCTCAGTGAATCATATGAATTAAGACTCAGTAAACAGAGACTCAGGTCAGAATACCACCCTCAGTGAATCATATGAATTAAGACTCAGTAAACAGAGACTCAGGTCAGAATACCACCCTCAGTGAATCATATGAATTAAGACTCAGTAAACAGAGACTCAGGTCAGAATACCACCCTCAGTGAATCATATGAATTAAGACTCAGTAAACAGAGACTCAGGTCAGAATACCACCCTCAGTGAATCATATGAATTAAGACTCAGTAAACAGAGACTCAGGTCAGAATACCACCCTCAGTGAATCATATGAATTAAGACTCAGTAAACAGAGACTCAGGTCAGAATACCACCCTCAGTGAATCATATGAATTAAGACTCAGTAAACAGAGACTCAGGTCAGAATACCACCCTCAGTGAATCATATGAATTAAGACTCAGTAAACAGAGACTCAGGTCAGAATACCACCCTCAGTGAATCATATGAATTAAGACTCAGTAAACAGAGACTCAGGTCAGAATACCACCCTCAGTGAATCATATGAATTAAGACTCAGTAAACAGAGACTCAGGTCAGAATACCACCCTCAGTGAATCATATGAATTAAGACTCAGTAAACAGAGACTCAGGTCAGAATACCACCCTCAGTGAATCATATGAATTAAGACTCAGTAAACAGAGACTCAGGTCAGAATACCACCCTCAGTGAATCATATGAATTAAGACTCAGTAAACAGAGACTCAGGTCAGAATACCACCCTCAGTGAATCATATGAATTAAGACTCAGTAAACAGAGACTCAGGTCAGAATACCACCCTCAGTGAATCATATGAATTAAGACTCAGCCACTGTATATGTTAATATTCAATGACACACCGTCGGAAGAAGGTACCAATCTCGGTCACAATTAAAAGCTGACGTTTTCAGGATTGCAGGTATAGAACGAGGACCAACAGTTCGTCCCGCAGTAGGCCTTACTCCCAGGCCAGATGTCTGTTGATTGAGTCATTGATTGATTCATTGATTGATTCATCTCTCTACTGCAGGTATAGAACAAGGACCAACAGTTCGTCCCGCAGTAGGCCCTACTCCCAGGCCAGATGTTTACCCTCTACCCCCCGGCACACACCTGCTCTTTGCTCAGAGTGGACGCATCGAGTTTGTCCCGTTGGAGGGATACAACATGAAGAAGACAGAGGCAAAGACTGTCCTGCATCTACCGGTGAGAAGTTGATGTTGTTGATGTTGTCGTTGACAGGCCTGCTCTTATCTGAATGTCCTGTTCTGTATCTACCGGGGAGAAGTTGTTGTTGTTGATGTTGACAGGCCTGCTCCTATCTGAATGTCCTGTTCTGTATCTACCAGTGAGAAGTTGTTGTTGTTGATGTTGTCGTTGACAGGCCTGCTCCTATCTGAATGTCCTGTTCTGTATCTACCGGGGAGAAGTTGTTGATGTTGTCGTTGACATGCCTGCTCCTATCTGAATGTCCTGTTCTGTATCTACCAGTGAGAAGTTGTTGATGTTGTCGTTGACAGGCCTGCTCCTATCTGAATGTCCTGTTCTGTGTCTACCGGTGAGAAGTTGTTGTTGTTGATGTTGACAGGCCTGCTCCTATCTGAATGTCCTGTTCTGTGTCTACCGGGGAGAAGTTGTTGATGTTGACAGGCCTGCTCCTATCTGAATGTCCTGTTCTGTATCTACCAGTGAGAAGTTGATGTTGTTGATGTTGACAGGCCTGCTCCTATCTGAATGTCCTGTTCTGTGTCTACCGGGGAGAAGTTGATGTTGTTGATGTTGATGTTGACAGGCCTGCTCCTATCTGAATGTCCTGTTCTGTGTCTACCGGGGAGAAGTTGTTGTTGTTGATGTTGACAGGCCTGCTCCTATCTGAATGTCCTGTTCTGTATCTACCGGGGAGAAGTTGTTGATGTTGTCGTTGACAGGCCTGCTCCTATCTGAATGTCCTGTTCTGTATCTACCGGGGAGAAGTTGTTGTTGTTGATGTTGTCGTTGACAGACCTGCTCCTATCTGAATGTCCTGTTCTGTGTCTACCGGGGAGAAGTTGTTGTTGTTGATGTTGTCGTTGACAGGCCTGCTCCTATCTGAATGTCCTGTTCTGTATCTACCGGGGAGAAGTTGTTGTTGTTGATGTTGACAGGCCTGCTCCTATCTGAATGTCCTGTTCTGTATCTACCGGGGAGAAGTTGTTGATGTTGTCGTTGACAGGCCTGCTCCTATCTGAATGTCCTGCTCTGTATCTACCGGTGAGAAGTTGATGTTGTTGATGTTGTCGTTGACAGGCCTGCTCCTATCTGAATGTCCTGTTCTGTATCTACCGGTGAGAAGTTGATGTTGTTGATGTTGTCGTTGACAGGCCTGCTCCTATCTGAATGTCCTGTTCTGTGTCTACCGGTGAGAAGTTGTTGATGTTGATGTTGTCGTTGACAGGCCTGCTCCTATCTGAATGTCCTGTTCTGTGTCTACCGGTGAGAAGTTGTTGTTGTTGATGTTGACAGGCCTGCTCCTATCTGAATGTCCTGTTCTGTATCTACCGGGGAGAAGTTGTTGATGTTGTCGTTGACAGGCCTGCTCCTATCTGAATGTCCTGTTCTGTATCTACCGGGGAGAAGTTGTTGATGTTGTCGTTGACAGGCCTGCTCCTATCTGAATGTCCTGTTCTGTGTCTACCGGGGAGAAGTTGTTGATGTTGATGTTGTCGTTGACAGGCCTGCTCCTATCTGAATGTCCTGTTCTGCATCTACCGGGGAGAAGTTGATGTTGTTGATGTTGACAGGCCTGCTCCTATCTGAATGTCCTGTTCTGTGTCTACCGGGAGAAGTTGTTGTTGTTGATGTTGACAGGCCTGCTCCTATCTGAATGTCCTGTTCTGTATCTACCGGGGAGAAGTTGTTGATGTTGTCGTTGACAGGCCTGCTCCTATCTGAATGTCCTGTTCTGTATCTACCGGGGAGAAGTTGTTGATGTTGTCGTTGACAGGCCTGCTCCTATCTGAATGTCCTGTTCTGTGTCTACCGGGGAGAAGTTGTTGTTGTTGATGTTGACAGGCCTGCTCCTATCTGAATGTCACACTATTCTGTGTCTCGGGAGAAGTTATTGTTGATGTTGACAGGCCTGCTCCCTATCTGAATGTATATTCTGTATCTACGGGGAGGAAGTTGTTGTTGTTGATGTTGACAGGCCTGCTCCTATCTGAATGTCCTGTTCTGCCAGGGAGAGATTGTTGATGTTGTGGTTGTGAGCCTGTCTACTCCCAGTGTCTGTTCTGTGTCTACGAGAGAAGTTGATGTTGTTGATGTTATGCGTTAGCGACAGGAGCCCGCTCACGCGCCTCACGGTATCATGTGACCTGTGTATCCAGATGAGAGGGGTTTGTTGATGTTGTGGAGCTGACAGCCTGCTCTTTGTCTGAATCATACCTGTTGCTGGCCATGTCTTGTTTGGAAGTTGTTGATATTGATATTGTCGTTGACAGGCCTGCTCCTATCTGAATGTCCTGTTCTGTGTCTACTGGGAGAAGTTGATGTTGTTGATGTTGACAGGCCTGCTCCTATCTGAATGTCGTGTTCTGTATCTACCGGGGAGAAGTTGTTGTTGTTGATGTTGACAGGCCTGCTCCTATCTGAATGTCCTGTTCTGCATCTACCGGGGAGAAGTTGATGTTGTTGATGTTGACAGGCCTGCTCCTATCTGAATGTCCTGTTCTGTCTACCGGGGAGAAGTTGTTGTTGTTGATGTTGTCGTTGACAGGCCTGCTCCTATCTGAATGTCCTGTTCTGTATCTAATGACCACCAGCACCATCAGCCTGGTACCCCATCCATTAAGGCTCTGCCTTTGGTCATTGTTACCATAGTGAGTTGGCAAGACAACACAAACAGATCTGGAACCAGCTTCGTCTTCTGCTCAGTGACTAACTCTTTAGTGAAGGCAGTCATATCTGTGGGTGGTTGAGACTGTGTCTGGTTTTATGTTTAATGAAAGAGTAAGTTAAACACCATGTGGATGCTGTTTGGGAAAGTGAATACGTGCTGAAGTGGGTTCAGGGAGACTGCATTGTTACTGTAGTTGTCTTATTTAGGGATATAAAGTCACAAGTGATTTGTAGCAGTGGGATTTCCTGTTGCTCAACGGTTTTCCCCAATGGCATCCTTCTCCCTGTACACTACTATCGACCCACAGGGCTCTAGTCAAAAGTAATACACTGTATAGTATAGGGAATAGGGTGTAATTTGGGACGTATCTCCTGGATTGTTATGGTTTGTTTAGGACATTTAGGTATGTATTTAAAATTACACAACAGTGTTTATGTTTCGTCTGATTCTGCTGGTACCAGGTCATTCTGCTGGTACCAGGTCATTCTGCTGGTACCAGGTCATTCTGCTGGTACCAGGTCATTCTGCTGGTACTGCCTCATTCTGCTGGTACCAGGTCATTCTGCTGGTACCAGGTCATTCTGCTGGTACCAAGTCATTCTGCTGGTACCAAGTCATTCTGCTGGTACCAGGTCATTCTGCTGGTACCAGGTCATTCTGCTGGTACCAAGTCATCCTGCCTGCTGGTACCAAGTCATTCTGCTGGTACCAGGTCATTCTGCTGGTACCAAGTCATTCTGCTGGTGCCAGGTCATTCTGCTGGTACCAGGTCATTCTGCTGGTACCAGTCATTCTGCTGGTACCAAATCATTCTGCTGGTACCAGGTCATTCTGCTGGTACCGGGTCATTTCTGCTGGTACCAGGTCATTTCTGCTGGTACCAAGTCATTCTGCTGGTACCAGGTCATTCTGCTGGTACCAAAATCATTCTGCTGGTACCAGGTCATTCTGCTGGTACCAGGTCATTCTGCTGGTACCAAGTCATTCTGCTGGTACCAGGTCATTCTGCTGGTACCAAATCATTCTGCTGGTACCAGGTCATTCTGCTGTACCAGGTCATTCTGCTGGTACCAACTCATTCTGCTGGTACCAGGTCATTCTGCTGGTACCAACTCATTCTGCTGGTACCAGGTCATTCTGCCTGCTGGTACCAGGTCATTCTGCCTGCTGGTACCAGGTCATTCTGCCTGCTGGTACCAAGTCATTCTGCCTGCTGGTACCAAGTCATTCTGCCTGCTGGTACCAAGTCATTCTGCCTGCTGGTACCAAGTCATTCTGCCTGCTGGTACCAAGTCATTTTCTGCCTGCTGGTACCAAGTCATTCTGCCTGCTGGTACCAGGTCATTCTGCCTGCTGGTACCAAAGTCATTCTGCCTGCTGGTACCAAGTCATTCTGCCTGCTGGTACAAGTCATTCTGCTGGTACCAGGTCATTCTGCCTGCTGGTACCAGAGTCATTCTGCTGGTACCAAGTCATTCTGCCTGCTGGTACCAAGTCATTATGCTGGTACCAAGTCATTCTGCTGGTACAAGGTCATTCTGCCTGCTGGTACCAAGTCATTCTGCCTGCTGGTACAAGTCATTCTGCTGGTACCAGGTCATTTCTACCTGCTGGTACCAAGTCATTCTGCTGGTACCAGGTCATTCTGCCTGCTGGTACCAAGTCATTCTGCTGGTACCAAGTCATCCTGCCTGCTGGTACCAAGTCATTCTGCTGGTACCAAGTCATTCTGCCTGCTGGTACCAAGTCATTCTGCTGGTACCAGGTCATTCTGCTGTTACCAAGTCATTCTGCCTGCTGGTACCAAGTCATTCTGCTGGTACCAAGTCATCCTGCCTGCTGGTACCAAGTCATTCTGCCTGCTGGTACCAAGTCATTATGCTGGTACCAAGTCATTCTGCCTGCTGGTACCAAGTCATTCTGCCTGCTGGTACCAAGTCATTCTGCTGGTACAAGTCATTCTGCTGGTACCAAGTAATTCTGCTGGCCTGCTGGTACCAAGTCATTCTGCTGGTACCAGGTCATTCTGCTGGTACCAAGTCATTCTGCTGGTACCAAGTCATTCTGCCTGCTGGTACCAAGTCATTCTGCTGGTACCAAGTCATTCTGCCTGCTGGTACCAAGTCATTCTGCCTGCTGGTACCAAGTCATTCTGCCTGCTGTTACCAGAGTCATTCTGCCTGCTGTTACCAAGTCATTCTGCCTGCTGGTACCAAGTCATTCTGCCTGCTGTTACCAAGTCATTCTGCCTGCTGGTACCAAGTCATTCTGCCTGCTGGTACCAAGTCATTCTGCTGGTACCAAGTCATTCTGCCTGCTGGTACCAAGTCATTCTGCTGGTACCAAGTCATTCTGCCTCCTGGTACTGCTGTTACAAGTCATTCTGCTGGTACCAAGTCATTCTGCCTGCTGAAAGTCATTCTGCTGGTACCAAGTCATTCTGCTGGTACCAAGTCATTCTGCCTGGGTACCAAGTCATTCTGCCTGCTGGTACCAAGTCATTCT
The DNA here is from genome assembly GCF_034236695.1 of Oncorhynchus nerka. NCBI lineage: Eukaryota > Metazoa > Chordata > Actinopteri > Salmoniformes > Salmonidae > Oncorhynchus > Oncorhynchus nerka. The sequence continues at coordinate 7,295 of NW_027037227.1, forward strand.
GCCTGCTGGTACAAGTCTGGTAATATACTGCCTCATTCTGCTGGTACCAGGTCATTATACTGGTACCAGGTCATTCTGCTGTTACCAAGTCATTCTGGGTGCTGGTACCAAGTCATTCTGCTGTGCTGGTACCAAGTCATTCTGCTGGTACCAGGTCATTCTGCTGGTACCATTCTGCTGGTAGTCATTCTTCCTGCTGGTACCAAGTCATTCTGCCTGCTGGTACCAAGTCATTCTGCTGTTACCAAGTGATTTTCTGGATTTTTTTCTCATTTTGTCCGTCATAGTTGAAGTGTACCTATGATGAAAATTACAGGCCTCTCTCATCTTTTAGGTGGGAGAACTTGCGTGGTTGACTAAATACTTTTTGCCCCACTGTATGTAGTAAAGGTCAATAACTGGGCTGTAATAGAGGTCTGAAGATAAAGATCACACTGCTGCCAAGGTTTCTAACTCGATGCTTTTACTCAAAGAAAAGCTGTTGAGTAGGTGAAATAAATATTCATAAATTGAAAAAGACTTGATGAATGTAAGGCAAGAGGCCACCATTCGTTTCAAAGTATTGCTGTTGTGGTGTACTAAGAATCTCAAACGATTCCTTACTTGGTAGCATGTGTGGTCATTGAAACTGGGACGAAGCATTTAATGCCCTTCAGATCCCAGTGTTGTTCAGGGTTCTCTCTCGGTTTTCTCTCAGCCTGTTCCACCGCTGGTAGTGAGCCAGGTTGTTGTGTAGACTGTTAGCTAGTTCCTATCTGGAGGGGAGGTCTGGTGGAGATCTGGTCTGCATTACACAGACACACACACACACACACACACACACACACACACGCAAACACACAGACACACACACACACACACACGCACACACACACACACACACACACAGCACAGGCTGAACAAACACACACACACACACACACACACACACACACACACACACAGCACACACACACACACACACACACACACACACACACACACACACACACACACAGGCTGACACACAGGCACAGGCACAGGCACACGCAAACACACACACACACACACACACACACACACACACACACACACACACTATATTACAACCACATGCTGACATTTGCCCTCTAGTGGTTCACATCGGTGCTGCCACCAGTGGATTAATACCAAACAACATTCTCTGTTACACTGATCTCCCAACCAGCTGGCTTGAAGTGTGTGTGTGTGTGCGTGCATGTGCATGTGCCTGTGTGCGTGCGAGCTCATCTCGTGTGCTCGTGTGCGTGTGTGTCGTCGCGTCGTGCTGTCGAGGGGTTGTAGAGTTGGACAACAGGAGAAAACACATTTCCATCTGTAGCGTGATGATTTATGAACTAAACCACTGTTCTGGTAGCTGACCTCCTGACCTGTGCGTTGACCCCAGGAGAAGGTGATCATCGGGGTGGCCTATGACTGTGGAGAAGATGGTGTACTGGACAGACATCATCCCCTCTATCAGCAAGGCCAACCTGCAGGGAGGAGGAGCCATCCCTGTCATCAGATCAGGTCAGAGTTCAGTTCACTCTCCACCACATCTGTTGGTCACCTCTGTTCTGTTGGTTTGCTAAATTAGTTCACTTTTTATCATAGCAGACGCTCTTATCCAGAGCAGCAATTTGGAGGAGCAATTAGGATTAAGTGCCTTGCTCAAGGACACATCGACAGATTTGTCCCCCTTGGCTCGGGAATCGAACCAGCATCAGCTTTCGTTACTGGCCCAACGCTCTTAACCACTGGGCAACCTCCTGCCATCAGTGTTCTAGAGTGGTGCCAGTGTTCTAAGTGTGGTGCCAGTGTTCCTAGAGTGTGGTGCCAGTGTTTCTATAATGTTGAGTCAGTGTTCTAGAATGTGGAGTAGAATGTTCTAGAATGTTGAGTCAGTGTTCTGTAATGTTGTGTAAGTGTTCTGTAATGTTGAAATTGTGTTCTAGAATGTTGAGTCAAATCATGTTCTAGAATGTTGAGTCTGGCGACAGGAATGTTGAGTCAGTGTTCTAGAATGTTGAGTCAGTGTTCTAGATTGTGTTGTCAGTGTTCTAGAATGTAGTGTTAGTGTTCTAGAATCTGCCGTGCCAGTGTTCTAGAATGTTGAGTAGGTGTTCTAGAATGTTGAGTCTGTGTTCTAGAATGTTGAGTCAGTGTTCTAGAATGTTGAGTCAGTGTTCTAGATTGTGTTTTGTCTTTTACACCTGTGTTCTAGACAGCACTTTGAGATATCTGTGATGTAGTATATAAATAAATTTGTTTGATTTTGATTTGATGTTGGTGTTCTAGAATGTAGTGCGCCAGTGTTCTAGAATGTGGTGTCAGTGTTCTAGAATGTGGTGTCAGAGGTGTGTGGAGTGTCAGTGTTCTAGAATGTTGAGTCAATGTTTTGGAGTGGGTGCCAGTATTCTAGAATGTTGAGTCAGTGTTGTTCTACTTTGTGCTCCCTTCTGCATTTCCATGTTTTATGTATGTTTGTGACTAATGTCTTCCTCTTAGATCTGGAGGGTCAGAAGGGATCGCTATAGACCATCTGGAGTCGTACCTGTTCTGGACAGATTCTGAAGGACCGCATCAGAGGTGGCCTCTCTGGATCTGGGACCAGCGAGCGTGTCTCATCTCAGCCTGGCCGATCGCTTCCAGTGCATCATCGTCAGCCCTGTCAATGGGTGGCGTCACCATGTGAATATATTGCATCTCTGCGAGGAAGGGACAGACTGGCCACATAGATCAGTTCTACAGCTACTAATGGGGCATTAAGGAAAACATTGGGATGGTGTGTTAAATGCCTGTAGAACAAATAATGAATGCAAATCATTTTTTCTATCTATTATCCATTCATAAGCGAGCGTTGTGGTGTCTATGGTCAGTCATTCCCCTCCTCTGGTACCCTATCATTCCACTTGTGTGTGTTGAATCTGGTCCAGTCTGTTCCCCTCCTCTAGTACCCCTATCCATTCCACTTAGTAGATCTATGGTCCAGTCTGTTCACCTCCTCTAGTATCCATTCCACTTAGTAGATCTATGGTCCAGTCTGTCCCCCTCCTCTAGTACCCATTCCACTTAGTAGATCTATGGTCCAGTCTGTTCCCCTCCTCTAGTACCCATTCCACTTAGTAGATCTATGGTCCAGTCTGTTCCCCTCCTCCTCCAGCTGTTATTCTGTGCTATGTCCTAGCTGCTATTCGGAGCTAACTCCTAGCTGCTATTCTGTGCTATGTCCTAGCTGCTATTCTGAGCTAACTCCTAGCTGCTATTCTGAGCTAACTCCTAGCTGATATTCTGTGCTATCTCCTAGCTGTTATTCTGTGCTATGTCCTAGCTGCTATTCTGAGCTAACTCCTAGCTGCTATTCTGTGCTATCTCCTAGCTGCTATTCTGTGCTATGTCCTAGCTGCTATTCTGAGCTAACTCCTAGCTGCTATTCTGTGCTAACTCTTAGCTGCTATTCTGTGCTTTGTCCTAGCTGCTATTCTGAGCTAACTCCTAGCTGCTATTCTGTGCTATGTCCTAGCTGCTATTCTGAGCTAACTCCTAGCTGCTATTCTGAGCTAACTCCTAGCTGCTATTCTGAGCTAACTCCTAGCTGCTATTCTGTGCTATGTCCTAGCTGCTATTCTGAGCTAACTCCTAGCTGCTATTCTGAGCTAACTCCTAGCTGCTATTCTGAGCTAACTCCTAGCTGCTATTCTGAGCTAACTCCTAGCTGCTATTCTGTGCTATGTCCTAGCTGCTATTCTGAGCTAACTCCTAGCTGCTATTCTGAGCTAACTCCTAGCTGCTATTCTGTGCTATGTCCTAGCTGCTATTCTGAGCTAACTCCTTTACATAGCTAGGCCTGTTATGCAGGATTGCTTATATGCTACAACACCAACATTTCAAGAAATGTTGAAACATTATAACATTTTGTGTCAGTAAGATATTATTATTAATATATTTTTATTTAGCCAGGGGAAAACACAACGAGACCCAGCTCTCATTTGGGATCAATACAGAAAAGACAATTATACACAATTAAAAAAATATATTATATACACAATAAACAATCAAACAAAGCAAACACATTTATCAATGTAAAAATCCCTAACCGTTCTCCTAAACTGACCCAGAGACAACAACACATCCGAACATTATATTCACTGCTCTGTTGGTTCCACCAGCAACATGTACTGGGCAGACTGGAACCGTGATGCTCCTAAAATCGAGACTTCTGCCATGGATGGGACCAACAGGAGAGTTCTGGTGAAGGATGACCTGGGGCTACCTAACGGACTCACCTACGACCCGCAGAGCTCTCAGCTGTGCTGGGCCGATGCAGGTACAGTGTTACTACAGTCACTACAGCACAGAGACCTCTGTAGATGTCTCTGTTGATGTATAATATGTCTGGTCTTCAGGAACCCACATGATGAAGTCAATAAACCCTGCCCAGGGTTAGTACAGTACCTTCAGAAAGTATTCATACCCCTCAACTTATTCCACCTTTTGTTGTTACAGCCTGAATTCAAAATGGTGTAAATTGATTCAAAATGGATTAATTAGATCAGACACAACACCCCATAATGATAAAATGAAAACATGTTTTTAGAATTTTTTGCAAATGTATTGAATATGAAATACAGAAATGTCTAATTTACCTAAGTATTCACACACCTTTCTTCTAAGGTAAAATACCATATTCCTGCTTAAGTGCAGAAATATTTTTTTTACTCTTTGCCTTGATAAGATTTTTTATGGTCTTTTTCTAAGATTGTAATAAAACATTTTGGGGCGATTATGAGATTAATGTAATGTACACCTTAAACACATCTCAAATTATGCCTTTTCTCTGTCCTCTATCTACTTTTGTTATGGTAAAGGTCTTCATTTTTTTGTTTACATTTTTAATACATTTTGTTTTTTTTTAAGATGCACTCTGTCCATTCTCCATATTCTGTCGCTAAGTGTATTTCTGTTGCTGTAATTAAGCATGAACATGAGAATGATCCAAAATCACTATATCATGGATTTTTGAACCCAGTATGTTGTTGATTGCATTTTTGGAACAATTTTTTTTGTTAATTCTTGAATATCTTTTCTTGCTTTGAGAAAAAAAAGGGGTAGTCTTTTGTAGTTTGGAATAATAATTATAGTTTATTTGTAGAGATTACATTTTTCAGCCTCTTTGGAGAATTTGACATTTTTATTGCTGCGTCTGTCAATTTCATCGAATGAATGATTTATATCACCTGCTAAAGCAATAGTTTCTGTGGACATCAACTAAAGTAAAGCTACAAAAATGTGGCAAAGAAATAAACTTGTGGACATTTCAGCAGTTTTACTTTAATCCCATGTTGAAAATAAGATACATGTTTTAGAATATTTTTATTCTGTAAAGGCTTCCTTCTTTTCACCCTGTCATTTAGTTTAGTATTATGGAGTAACTACAATGTTATCACAGCCATTCAACTCTGGCCTCATGGTGAAATCCCTGAGCAGTTTCTTTCCTCTCTGGCAACTGAGTTAGGAAGGACACCTATATTTTTGTGGTGACTTAATGTATTGATACACCATCCAAAGTGTAATTAATAACTTCACAATGCTCAAATGGATATTCCTTTTTATTTTATTTTTATTTTTTACTAATCTAACAATAGGTGCCCTTCTTTGTGAGGCATTGGAAAACCTTCCTGGGCTTTGTGGTTGAAATCCACTGCTTGACTGAGGGACCTTAAGATATTTGTTTGTGTGGGGTACAGAGATAAGGTAGTCATTTCAAAATAATGTTAAACAATATTATTGCACACAGAGTGAGTCCATGCAATTTATTATGTGACTTGTTAAACTGTTATGCGGAGTGGAGACCAAGAGCAGACTCAGACGAGGAGACTGGGATGAAGTAACCAAGGTATTTATTGAAACACAGGGGAAGATGGAGTGCAGGCCAGGGAAGCTCGGGTGGGTTGCAGGAAACGAGGTGCGGAGGCTGAGACCCGGAGCGAGAGGTGTTGGGACAGGGTAACCAGGTCCGGAGAGGAATCCAAGGGAGTAGTAGAGTGGGGAGTCCAGGACAGAGTAGCAGGATGATGAGACGTGGGACTGGAGACAGGGACCAGAGTCAGAGCGGGTAGAACTGTAGCGGAGAGGAAAACAGCATCAGGCATGGAAAACAGGCCCAACAGGAAAACAGGATCTAACAGTAACAATGACTAGAAGCGTAGACTGACTGAGCAGAGATTACAATCTGGCAGTGTGGAAGTGGAAGGACCGAGTATTAGTAGAGGTCTTGATTATGGAACAGGTTGCAGCTGGTGGGGATCTGCTCTGACTCCAGCACACCTGTCTCCATCCACACAATCAGAGAGAGAGAGAGGGGGGTGAGAGAGAGAGTACTGGGGAGAGGTGGCAGGTCAAGGAATGACAGGATGAACGGTAGAGGGCGTGGCAGGAGCAGATGTGGCATAAACAAAGTTTTACTCCTGAACTTATTTAGGCTTACCATAACAAAGGAATTGAATACTTATTGACTGAAGACATTTCAGCTTTTCATTTTTACATTCAGGCTGTAACACAACAAAATGTGGGAAAAAGTCAAGGGGTGTGTACTTTCTTAAGGTACAGTATATAATATGTATGGAGGTGTATGAACCCAGGGTTAGAGTTAGATATATAACATGTATTATCTAGTCCTCAGGATAACATGATGGGATGAATGAACCCAGGGTTAGAGTTAGATATATAATATCTATTCTCTTGCCTCCAGGAACCCACATGATCGGAGTGTATGAACCCAGTGCAGGGAGACAGGAGGAAGGCCATGGGGGCGATCCAGTACCCATTTGGAATCACCTCCCATGGGAAGAACATCTACTACACTGACTGGAGGAGGTAGACTGGACCAGACATAACTATCATAATATCTACTATACTGACTGGAGGAGGTAGACTGGACCAGACATAACTACCATAATATCTACTATACTGACTGGAGGAGGTAGACTGGACCAGACATAACTATCATAATATCTACTATACTGACTGGAGGAGGTAGACTGGACCAGACATAACTACCATAATATCTACTATACTGACTGGTAGACTGGACCAGACATAACTACCATAATATCTACTATACTGACTGGAGGAGGTAGACTGGACCAGACATAACTATCATAATATCTACTATACTGACTGGAGGAGGTAGACTGGACCAGACATAACTACCATAATATCTACTATACTGACTGGAGGAGGTAGACTGGACCAGACATAACTACCATAATATCTACTATACTGACTGGAGGAGGTAGACTGGACCAGACATAACTATCATAATATCTACTATACTGACTGGAGGAGGTAGACTGGACCAGACATAACTACCATAATATCTACTATACTGACTGGAGGAGGTAGACTGGACCAGACATAACTACCATAATATCTACTATACTGACTGGAGGAGGTAGACTGGACCAGACATAACTACCATAATATCTACTATACTGACTGGTAGACTGGACCAGACATAACTACCATAATATCTACTATACTGACTGGTAGACTGGACCAGACATAACTACCATAATATCTACTATACTGACTGGTAGACTGGACCAGACATAACTACCATAATATCTACTATACTGACTGGAGGAGGTAGACTGGACCAGACATAACTATCATAATATCTACTATACTGACTGGTAGACTGGACCAGACATAACTATCATAATATCTACTATACTGACTGAGAGGTAGACTGGACCAGACATAACTACCATAATATCTACTATACTGACTGGTAGACTGGACCAGACATAACTACCATAATATCTACTATACTGACTGGTAGACTGGACCAGACATAACTACCATAATATCTACTATACTGACTGGTAGACTGGACCAGACATAACTACCATAATATCTACTATACTGACTGGTAGACTGGACCAGACATAACTACCATAATATCTACTATACTGACTGGTAGACTGGACCAGACATAACTACCATAATATCTACTATACTGACTGGTAGACTGGACCAGACATAACTATCATAATATCTACTATACTGACTGGAGGAGGTAGACTGGACCAGACATAACTACCATAATATCTACTATACTGACTGAGGTAGACTGGACCAGACATAACTATCATAATATCTACTATACTGACTGGTAGACTGGACCAGACATAACTATCATACTATCTACTATACTGACTGGAGGAGGTAGACTGGACCAGACATAACTACCATAATATCTACTATACTGACTGGTAGACTGGACCAGACATAACTATCATAATATCTACTATACTGACTGGAGGTAGACTGGACCAGACATAACTATCATACTATCTACTATACTGACTGGAGGAGGTAGACTGGACCAGACATAACTACCATAATATCTACTATACTGACTGGTAGACTGGACCAGACATAACTATCATAATATCTACTATACTGACTGGTAGACTGGACCAGACATAACTACCATAATATCTACTATACTGACTGGAGGAGGTAGACTGGACCAGACATAACTATCATAATATCTACTATACTGACTGGTAGACTGGACCAGACATAACTACCATAATATCTACTATACTGACTGGAGGAGGTAGACTGGACCAGACATAACTACCATAATATCTACTATACTGACTGGTAGACTGGACCAGACATAACTACCATAATATCTACTATACTGACTGGAGGAGGTAGACTGGACCAGACATAACTACCATAATATCTACTATACTGACTGGTAGACTGGACCAGACATAACTACCATAATATCTACTATACTGACTGGAGGAGGTAGGCTCGTCTGCTAGCCCTTCAATAGGCTGGTACTTGGGCTTGTAGAAACAACATACATCTCTAAACCTTGACTCTCGGAGTCGAGGAATGTTGGAATGTTTAGGAGTGTCACGCTTCTTGAAACATGAAAAACAAAATGGAGCCCTATGTAGGTTTGTTCAGCTCAGTGTCTGTCTGTCTGTCGTCTGTCTGTCTGTCTGTCTGTCTGTTCGTTCGTCTGTCTGTCTGTCTGTCTTTGAATGTGATTGATTGTGTGTCCTCATAACGTTAGCTGTGTGTGTGTGTGTGTGTGGTGACTGCTCAGTGTCTGATGTGTAGTTGTGTTTGGTCTCAGGGATGCAGTGATCATGGTGGATCGTCAAGCTGGGACTGAAACGGATGTGTTCCTGCCTCAGAAACAGACCAGGCTGTACGGAATCACCACGGCATACGCTCAGTGCCCCTCAGGTACATACACACACACACACACACACACACACACACACACACACACACACACATAGAGACAGAGACACACACAGATAGAGACAGAGACAGAGACACACACACACAGACACACACACACTCACACACACACATATAGAGACAGAGACACACACACACACATAGAGACAGAGACACACACACATAGAGACAGAGACACACACACATAGAGACAGAGACACACACACATAGAGACAGAGACACACACACATAGAGACAGAGACAGAGACACACACACACAGACACACACACACATAGAGACAGAGACACACACACATAGAGACAGAGACAGAGACACACACACATAGAGACAGAGACAGAGACACACACACACCTTGGAGAGGTGACCTTGGTAAGGTTTAACATCATCAGGGTCATAGATGGTATGAAGGAATTCAAGAAATGTTTTAGAGCAAGCCCCTCGGGTACACACACACACACACACAGACAGAGAGAGTCACACACACACACACACACACACACACACACACACACACAGACAGAGAGAGTCACACAAAGAGAGTCACACACACACACACACACACACACACACACACACACACACACACACACACAGAGAGAGAGAGTCACACACACACACACAGAGAGTCACACACACACACACACACACACACACACACACACACACACACACACACACACACACACACACACACACACACACACACAGACAAAGAGAGTCACACACACACACACACAGAGAGAGAGAGTCACACACACAGTCACACACACACACACACACACACACAGAGTCACACACACACACACAGACAAAGAGAGTCACACACACACAGAGAGTCACACACACAGAGAGTCACACACACAGAGAGTCACACACACAGAGAGTCACACACAGAGAGAGAGAGAGTCACACACACAGAGAGAGAGAGTCACACACACAGAGAGTCACACACATAGAGTCACACACACACAGAGAGAGAGAGAGTCACACACACAGAGAGTCACACACACAGAGAGTCACACACACAGAGAGTCACACACACAGAGAGTCACACACACAGAGAGTCACACACACACACACACAGAGTCACACACACACACACAGAGTAGTCACACACACACACACAGAGAGTCACACACACACACACACAGAGTCACACACATAGAGTCACACACACTACAGAGAGGAGAGAGAGTCACACACACAGAGAGTCACACACACACACACAGAGAGTCACACACACACACACACAGAGTCACATACACACACACACACAGAGAGTCACACACACAGAGAGTCACACACACACAGAGAGAGAGAGAGAGTCACACACACAGAGAGTCACACACACACACACACACACACACACACACACACACACACACACACACACACACACACACAGAGAGTCACACACACACACACACACACAGAGAGAGTCACACACACAGAGAGTCACACACACAGAGTCACACACACACCACACACAGAGATCACACACACACCCAGACACAGAGAGAGAGAGTCACACACACAGAGAGTCACACACACAGAGTCACACACACACCACACACAGGAGTCACACACACAGAGTCACACACACAGAGAGTCACACACACACACACAC
>NW_027037228.1:0-18215 GCF_034236695.1 Oncorhynchus nerka
ACATCTAACTCCCGTGCTACATCTAACCCAATGCTACATCTAACCCCGTGCAATGCTACATCTAACCCCATGCTACATCTAACCCCATGCTACATCTAACCCAATGCTACATCTAACCCAATGCTACATCTAACCCCATGCTACATCTCTGTTCTTCCACTAACCCCGCTGCATAACCCTCCAAGTCCCCGACCACTACCTTGCTATCTCCTTCTCCCCTCAATCGCTACATATAATCCAACACATTAACCCAATGCTACATCTAACTGGATGGTATCGCATCTAACCCAATGCTCATCTCTCCCCGTGCTACATCTAACCTCTTCCATCCTATCATCTCTTCCCTCTGCTCAAACCTTCTCCAACCTATCTCCTGATTCTGCCTCCTCAACCCTCCTCTCCTCCCTTTCTGCATCTTTGACTCTCAATGTCCCCTATCCTCCAGGCCGTGCTACATCCTAGCCCCTCCATCTAACCCGTGGCTCGACGACTCATTGCCAGCTCACAGAACAGGGCTACATCTAGCCCCGTGCTACAAATGGATGCTAAATCCCGCCCCCTGCGGACATCTAACATCTGCTACATCTAACCCTCCTCTAACTACATTTTCCTTCGTCTCTAACTGCTAAAGCTACTTTCTAACCAATCTACATCTAAGCATCTGCATCTAACCCTAGGAAGCTCTATGCAACATCTCCTCCCTCCTGAATCCTCCTAACCCCCTCCCCCCTCCTCTCTGCAGATGACTTCGTCAACCATTTTGAAAAGAAGGTGCGACATCCGATCCTCGCTTATCTAAGTCAAACGACTAACCGCTGGTTCTAACCACACTGCCCTAACCCAATGCTACTGAACCCTCCCCTCATCTAACCCAGATGACATCTAACCCCTTGTGACGGCAATGCTACAACCAAATGCTTGATCTAACCCCTCCTCTCTTCTCCAGACCATTAACCGGAGACCTAACCCCGTACCTCACTGCTCATCAACCCAATGCTACATCTAACCCCATGCTACATCTCCCTGCTACTTCTAAGAGAGCTAGATCTAACCCCTTCTGAAAATGCTACATCTAACCCAATGCAACATCTAACCCCATGTATCATCTAACTTTCTTACATCTAACCCTGTGCTACATCTAACCCAATGCTACATCTCCCCGTACTACATCTAACCCTCTCATCTAACCCTTGCTACATCTAACCCCGTCACATCTAACCCCATGCTACATCTAAACTGAATGCTACATCTAACCCTGTGCTCACATCTAACCCAATGCTACAGCTAACTCTACATCTAACCTCTGCTACTCTAACCCAATGTTACATCTAACCCAATGTTACATCTAATCCTATTCCCAACCATCAGATCCTCCCAATGCTACATCTAACCCAATGCTACATCTAACCCAATGCCCATCTAAAACCCAGTGCTACATCTAACCCATGGTCGATCCTAACCCCAGGTTACATCTAAGAATGTTACATCTACACCACGTGCTACATCTAACCACTGGTGTCTAACCCTTCGGCTCTGCTTCTAGGCCCTCTCCTATTCTCGCTAACACCAAGTCACTTGGCTCTGTCATAACCCTCACATGGTCTCTCCTATCATTGCTATGCAGACGACACACAATTAATCGTTCTCCTTTCCCCCTTCTGATGACCAGGTGGCTAATCGCATCTCTGCATGTCTGCAGACATATCCGTGTGGATGACGGATAACCACCTCAAGCTGAACCTCGGCAAGACGGACTGCTCTTCCTCCCGGGAAGGACTGCCCGTCCCATGATCTCGCCATCACGGTTGACAACTCCCCGTGTCCTCCTAACCCAGAGCGCTAAGAACCTTGGCGTGATCCTGGACAACACCCTGTCGTTCTCAACTAACATCAAGGCGGTGGCCCGTTCCTGTAAGGTTCATGCTCTACAACATCCCCGAGTACATATAACCCTGCTACACAGGAACCCCGCGCAGGTCCTAATCCAGGCTACTTGTCATCCCCGTCTATTACTAACTCGCTGTTGGCTGGGCTCCCTGCCTGTGCCATTAAACCCCTACAACTCATCCAGAACCGTGCTAGTCTAACCCTGGTGTTCAACCTTCCCCAAGTTCTCTCACGTCATGCTCCCGCTCCCTCCACTGGCTAACCCCCATGCTATGTCTAACCTCGCATCCGCATCTAAGACCATCGTGCTTGCCTAACAGCCGTGAGCCTAACCCTGTGCTATGTCTCCAACCTCCGGCTGTGCTCAGGCCTAACCCCCGTGCTACATAACCCCGTGCTACATCTAACCCCTCGTGCCTGCTAACCCCTCCCTACCACTGAGGAACCCGTGCCGTCAGCCCAGTCAAAACTGTGCCGTGCTCTAACCCCAATGGTGGAACATAACCCCTCACAACGCCAACCGAGGTCTAACCAATCTCATCTAACACCTGAACCCACCTCTTTAATCTAAACCACGATAGGATAATCTAATCCCTCTCATCCCCCATGCCCCTTAAAGATTTAGATCTAACTACTGTTCCACTGGATGTCATAAGGTGACCCCATGCACATTTGTAACCCTCTGATAAAGCCTGTGCTAAATGACTTAAATGTAAATGTAAATGTACATCTAACCCAATGCTACATCTAACCCAATGTTACATCTAACCCAATGTTACATCTAATCCAATGCTACATCTAACCGTGCTACATCTAACCCAATGCTACATCTAACCCCGTGCTACATCTAACCCCTTGCTACATCTAACCCTGTGCTACATCTAACCCCGTGCTACATCTAACCCAATGCTACATTTAACCCCATGCTACATCTAACCCAATGCTACATCTAACCCAATGCTACATCTAACCCAATGCTACATCTAACCCCATGCTACATCTAACCCGTGCTACATCTAACCCAATGCTACATCTAACCCAATGCTACATCTAACCCAATGCTACTACATCTAACCCAATGCTACATCTAACACAATGCTACATCTAACCCAATGCTACATCTAACCCCATGCTACATCTAACCCAATGCTACATCTAACCCAATGCTACATCTAACCCAATGCTACATCTAACCCAATGCTACATCTAACCCCGTGCTACATCTAACCCCATGCTACATCTAACCCGTGCTACATCTAACCCAGTGCTACATCTAACCCCGTGCTACATCTAACCCAATGCTACATCTAACCCCGTGCTACATCTAACCCCGTGCTACATTAACCCCGTGCTACATCTAACCCAATGCTAATACATCCAATAACCCAATGCTACATCTAACCCCATGCTACATCTAACCCCGTGCTACATCTAACCCAATGCTACATCTAACCCCATGCTACATCTAACCCAATGCGACATCTAACCCAATGCTACATCTAACCTAATGCTACATCTAACCCAATGCTACATCTAACCTAAATGCTACATCTAACCCCGTGCTACATCTAACCCAATGCTACATCTAACCCCATGCTACATCTAGCCCCCGCTACATCTAACCCAATGCTACATCTAACCCCGTGCTACATCTAACCCCGTGCTACATCTAACCCAATGCTACATCTAACCCCATGCTATGTCTAACCCTGTGCTACATCTAACCTAATGCTACATCTAACCCAATGCTACATCTAACCCTGTGCTACATCTAACCCGTGCTATATCTAGCCCCATGCTAACTCCAATGCTACATCTAACCCCGTGCTACATCTAACCCAATGCTACATCTAACCCAATGCTACATCTAACCCAATGCTACATCTAACCCCGTGCTACATCTAACCCAATGCTACATCTAACCCAATGCTACATCTAACCCCGTACTACATCTAACCCAATGCTACATCTAACCCAATGCTACATCTAACCCAATGCTACATCTAACCCCATGCTACATCTAACCCAATGCTACATCTAACCCCGTGCTACATCTAACCCAATGCTACATCTAACCCCATGCTACATCTAACCTAATGCTACATCTAACCCATGCTACATCTAACCCAATGCTACATCTAACCCCGTGCTACATCTAACCCAATGCTACATCTAACCCCATGCTACATCTAACCCCGTGCTACATCTAACCCCGTGCTACATCTAACCCTGTGCTAGATCTAACCCCGTGCTACATATAATCCAATGCTACATCTAACCCAATGCTACATCTAACCCAATGCTACATCTAACCCTGTGCTACATCTAACCCAATGCTACATCTAACCCAATGCTACATCTAACCCCGTACTACATCTAACCCAATGCTACATCTAACCCCGTACTACATCTAACCCAATGCTACATCTAACCCCATGCTACATCTAACCCAATGCTACATCTAACCCTGTGCTAGATCTAACCCCGTGCTACATATAACCCAATGCTACATCTAACCCAATGCTACATCTAACCCCATGCTACATCTAACCCAATGCTACATCTAACCCAATGCTACATCTAACCCCGTGCTACATCTAACCCCGTGCTACATCTAACCCAATGCTACATCTAACCCTGTGCTACATCTAACCCCGTACTACATCTAACCCCATGCTACATCTAACCCAATGCTACATCTAACCCTGTGCTACATCTAACCCAATGCTACATCTAACCCGTGCTACATCTAACCCAATGCTACATCTAACCCAATGTTACATCTAACCCAATGTTACATCTAATCCTATGCTACATCTAACCCAATGCTACATCTAACCCAATGCTACATCTAACCCCATGCTACATCTAACCCAATGCTACATCTAACCCCATGCTACATCTAACCCCGTACTACATCTAACCCCATGCTACATCTAACCCCATGCTACATCTAACCCAATGCTACATCTAACCCAATGCTACATCTAACCCAATGCTACATCTAACCCAGTGCTACGTCTAACCCGTGCTACGTCTAACCCCGTGCTACATATAACCCCGTGCTACGTCTAACCCGTGCTACATATAACCCCGTGCTACGTCTAACCCCGGGCTATGTCTAACCCCGTGTTATGTCTAACCCCATGCTACATATAACCCCGTGCTACGTCTAACCCCGTGCTACATATAACCCTGTGCTACGTCTAACCCCGTACTACGTCTAACCCCATGCTACGTCTAACCCCGTGCTATGTCTAACCCCGTGCCGTGCTACATATAACCCCGTGCTATGTCTAACCCCGTGCTATGTCTAACCCCGTGCCGTGCTACGTCTAACCCCGTGCTACGTCTAACCCAATCCTACGTCTAACCCCGTGCTATGTCTAACCCCGTGCCGTGCTACGTCTAACCCCGTGCTACGTCTAATCCGTGCTACATATAACCCCGTGCTACGTCTAACCCCGTGCTACGTCTAACCCCGTGCTACTTATAACCCCGTGCTACGTCTAACCCGTGCTACATATAACCCCGTGCTACGTCTAACCCCGTGCTAAGTCTAACCCCGTGCTATGTCTAACCCCGTGCTATGTCTAACCCCGTGCCGTGCTACGTCTAACCCCGTGCTACGTCTAACCCCGTGCTACGTCTAACCCAATGCTACGTCTAACCCCATGCTATGTCTAACCCCGTGCCGTGCTACATCTAACCCCGTGCTATGTCTAACCCCGTGCTACGTCTAACCCCGTGCTATGTCTAACCCCGTGCTGTGCTACGTCTAACCCCGTGCTACGTATAACCCCGTGCTACATCTAACCCCGTGCTACATCTAACCCCGTGCTACGTCTAACCCGTGCCGTGCTACGTCTAACCCTGTGCCGTGCTACGTCTAACCCCGTGCTACGTATAACCCCGTGCTACGTCTAACCCCGTGCTACATCTAACCCAATGCTACATCTAACCCCGTGCTACGTCTAAACCCGTGCTACATCTAAACCCGTGCTACATCTAACCCCGTGCTACATCTAACCCCATGCTACATCTAACCCAATGCTACATCTAACCCTGTGCTACATCTAACCCCGTACTACATCTAACCCCATGCTACATCTAACCCAATGCTACATCTAACCCTGTGCTACATCTAACCCAATGCTACAGTTAAACCCGTGCTACATCTAACCCAATGCTACATCTAACCCAATGTTACATCTAACCCAATGTTACATCTAATCCTATGCTACATCTAACCGAATGCTACATCTAATCCAATGCTACATCTAACCCCATGCTACATCTAACCCCGTGCTACATCTAACCCCGTGCTACATCTAACCCCGTGCTACGTCTAACCCAATGCTACATTTAACCCCGTGCTACGTCTAAACCCGTGCTACATCTAAACCCGTGCTACATCTAACCCCGTGCTACATCTAACCCCGTGCTACATCTAACCCCGTGCTACATCTAACCCCATGCTACATCTAACCCAATGCTACATCTAACCCCGTGCTACATCTAACCCCATGCTACATCTAACCCAATGCTACATCTAACCCCGTGCTACATCTAACCCCATGCTACATCTAACCCAATGCTACATCTAACCCCATGCTACATCTAACCCAATGCTACATCTAACCCTGTGCTACATCTAACCCCGTGCTACGTCTAACCCCGCGCTACATATAACCCGTGCTACATCTAACCCAATGCTACATCTAACCCAATGCTACATCTAACCCAATGCTACATCTAACCCCGTGCTACATCTAACCCAATGCTACATCTAACCCCGTGCTACATCTAACCCAATAATACATCTAACCCCGTGCTACATCTAACCCCATGCTACATCTAACCCAATGCTACATCTAACCCGTGCTACATCTAGCCCCGTGCTACATCTAACCCAATGCGACATCTAACCCAATAATACATCTAACCCCGTGCTACATCTAGCCCCGTGCTACATCTAACCCGTGCTACATCTAGCCCCGTGCTACATCTAACCCCATGCTACATCTAACCCGTGCTACATCTAGCCCCGTGCTACATCTAACCCAATGCTACATCTAACCCAATGCTACATCTAACCCCGTGCTACATCTAACCCAATGCGACATCTAACCCCATGCTATGTCTAACCCTGTGCTACATCTAACCCAATGCTACATCTAACCCAATGCTACATCTAACCCCGTGCTACATCTAACTCCGTGCTATATCTAGCCCCATGCTACCTCTAACCCCGTGCTACATCTAACCCCGTGCTACATCTAACCCAATGCTACATCTAACCCAATGCTACATCTAACCCAATGCTACATCTAACCCCGTGCTACATCTAACCCAATGCTACATCTAACCCAATGCTACATCTAACCCCGTACTACATCTAACCCAATGCTACATCTAACCCCGTGCTACATCTAACCCAATGCTACATCTAACCCCATGCTACATCTAACCCAATGCTACATCTAACCCCGTACTACATCTAACCCCATGCTACATCTAACCCCTTGCTACATCTAACCCCGTACTACATCTAACCCCATGCTACATCTAACCCAATGCTACATCTAACCCTGTGCTACATCTAACCCAATGCTACATCTAACCCGTGCTACATATAACCCCGTGCTACGTCTAACCCGTGCTACATATAACCCCGTGCTACGTCTAACCCCGTGCTATGTCTAACCCCGTGTTATGTCTAACCCCATGCTACATATAACCCCGTGCTACGTCTAACCCCATGCTACATATAACCCTGTGCTACGTCTAACCCCGTACTACGTCTAACCCCATGCTACGTCTAACCCCGTGCTATGTCTAACCCCGTGCCGTGCTACATATAACCCCGTGCTATGTATAACCGTGCTATGTCTAACCCCGTGCTATGTCTAACCCGTGCTACATCTAACCCGTGCTACATCTAACCCCGTGCTACGTCTAACCCAATCCTACGTCTAACCCGTGCTATGTCTAACCCCGTCGTAACGTCTAACCCCGTGCTACATCTAACCCGTGCTACATATAACCCCGTGCTACATCTAACCCCGTGCTACATCTAACCCTTGCTACTTATAACCCGTGCTACGTCTAACCCCGTGCTACATATAACCCCGTGCTAAGTCTAACCCCCGTGCTATGTCTAACCCCGTGCTATGTCTAACCCCCCGTGCTACATCTAACCCCGTGCTACATCTAACCCCATGCTACGCCTAACCCCGTGCTATGTCTAACCCCGTGCCGTGCTACATATAACCCCGTGCTATGTATAACCCCGTGCTATGTCTAACCCCGTGCTATGTCTAACCCCGTGCCGTGCTACGTCTAACCCCGTGCTACGTCTAACCCCGTGCTACGTCTAACCCAATCCTACGTCTAACCCCGTGCTATGTCTAACCCCGTGCCGTGCTACGTCTAACCCCGTGCTACGTCTAATCCGTGCTACATATAACCCCGTGCTACGTCTAACCCCGTGCTACGTCTAACCCCTTGCTACTTATAACCCCGTGCTACGTCTAACCCGTGCTACATATAACCCCGTGCTAAGTCTAACCCCGTGCTATGTCTAACCCCGTGCTATGTCTAACCCCGTGCCGTGCTACGTCTAACCCCGTGCTACGTCTAACCCCATGCTACGTCTAACCCCGTGCTATGTCTAACCCCGTGCCGTGCTACATATAACCCCGTGCTATGTATAACCCCGTGCTATGTCTAACCCCGTGCTATGTCTAACCCCGTGCCGTGCTACGTCTAACCCCGTGCTACGTCTAACCGTGCCGTCTACGCCTAACCCAATCCTACGTCTAACCCCGTGCTATGTCTAACCCCGTGCCGTGCTACGTCTAACCGTCTAATCCGTGCTACATATAACCCCGTGCTACGTCTAACCCCGTGCTACGTCTAACCCCTTGCTACTTATAACCCCGTGCTACGTCTAACGTGCTACATATAACCCCGTGCTAAGTCTAACCCCGTGCTATGTCTAACCCCGTGCTATGTCTAACCCCGTGCCGTGCTACGTCTAACCCCGTGCTACGTCTAACCCCGTGCTACGTCTAACCCAATGCTACGTCTAACCCAATGCTACATCTAACCCCGTGCTACGTCTAAACCCGTGCTACATCTAAACCCGTGCTACATCTAACCCCGTGCTACATCTAACCCCATGCTACATCTAACCCAATGCTACATCTAACCCTGTGCTACATCTAACCCCGTACTACATCTAACCCCATGCTACATCTAACCCAATGCTACATCTAACCCAATGCTACAGTTAAACCCGTGCTACGTCTAACCCCGTGCTACGTCTAACCCCTTGCTACTTATAACCCCGTGCTACGTCTAACCCGTGCTACATATAACCCCGTGCTAAGTCTAACCCCGTGCTATGTCTAACCCCGTGCTATGTCTAACCCCGTGCCGTGCTACGTCTAACCCCGTGCTACGTCTAACCCCGTGCTACGTCTAACCCAATGCTACGTCTAACCCAATGCTACATCTAACCCCGTGCTACGTCTAAACCCGTGCTACATCTAAACCCGTGCTACATCTAACCCCGTGCTACATCTAACCCCATGCTACATCTAACCCAATGCTACATCTAACCCTGTGCTACATCTAACCCCGTACTACATCTAACCCCATGCTACATCTAACCCAATGCTACATCTAACCCTGTGCTACATCTAACCCAATGCTACAGTTAAACCCGTGCTACATCTAACCCAATGCTACATCTAACCCAATGTTACATCTAACCCAATGTTACATCTAATCCTATGCTACATCTAACCCAATGCTACATCTAACCCAATGCTACATCTAACCCAATGCTACATCTAACCCAATGCTACATCTAACCCAGTGCTACGTCTAACCCGTGCTACATCTAACCCAATGCTACATCTAACCCCGTGCTACATATAACCCCGTGCTACGTCTAACCCGTGCTACATATAACCCCGTGCTACGTCTAACCCCGGGCTATGTCTAACCCCGTGTTATGTCTAACCCCATGCTACATATAACCCCGTGCTACGTCTAACCCCGTGCTACATATAACCCTGTGCTACATCTAACCCCGTGCTCACGTCTAACCCCATGCTACGTCTAACCCCGTGCTATGTCTAACCCCGTGCTACATATAACCCCGTGCTATGTCTAACCCGTGCTATGTCTAACCCGTGCTATGTCTAACCCGTCTACGTCTAACCCGTGCTACAATCCTACGTCTAACCCGTGCTATGTCTAACCCGTGCCGTGCTACATCTAACCCCGTGCTATGTCTAACCCCGTGCTACATCTAACCCCCCCGTGCTACGCCTAACCCCGTGCTACATCTAACCCAATAATACGTCTAACCCCGTGCTTCTAACCCCGTGCTACGTCTAACCCGTGCTACTTATAACCCCGTGCTACGTCTAACCCGTGCTACATATAACCCCGTGCTAAATCTAACCCCGTGCTAAGTCTAACCCCGTGCTATGTCTAACCCCCGTGCTACATCTAACCCGTGCTACATCTAACCCCGTGCTACATCTAACCCAATGCTACATCTAACCCCATGCATCTAACCCGTGCCGTGCTACATCTAACCCCGTGCTATGCATCTAACCCCGTGCTACGTCTAACCCCGTGCTACATCTAACCCCGTGCTGACATCTAACCCCGTGCTACGTATAACCCGTGCTACATCTAACCCCGTGCTACATCTAACCCCGTGCTGCATCTAACCCCGTGCGTGCTATCTAACCCTGTGCCGTGCTATCTAGCCCCGTGCTTCTAACCCCGTGCTACATCTACCCCCATGCTACATCTAACCCAATGCTACATCTAACCCCGTGCTACATATAACCCCGTGCTACGTCTAACCCGTGCTACATATAACCCCGTGCTACGTCTAACCCGTGCTACATATAACCCCGTGCTACGTCTAACCCCGTGCTATGTCTAACCCCGTGTTATGTCTAACCCCATGCTACATATAACCCCGTGCTACGTCTAACCCCATGCTACATATAACCCTGTGCTACGTCTAACCCCGTACTACGTCTAACCCCATGCTACGTCTAACCCCGTGCTATGTCTAACCCCGTGCCGTGCTACATATAACCCCGTGCTATGTATAACCCCGTGCTATGTCTAACCCCGTGCTATGTCTAACCCCGTGCCGTGCTACGTCTAACCCCGTGCTACGTCTAACCCCGTGCTACGTCTAACCCAATCCTACGTCTAACCCCGTGCTATGTCTAACCCCGTGCCGTGCTACGTCTAACCCCGTGCTACGTCTAATCCGTGCTACATATAACCCCGTGCTACGTCTAACCCCGTGCTACGTCTAACCCCTTGCTACTTATAACCCCGTGCTACGTCTAACCCGTGCTACATATAACCCCGTGCTAAGTCTAACCCCGTGCTATGTCTAACCCCGTGCTATGTCTAACCCGTGCCGTGCTACGTCTGTGCTACATCTAACCCCGTGCTACGTCTAACCCAATGCACGCGTCTAACCCAATGCTACATCTAACCCCGTGCTACGTCTAAACCCGTGCTACATCTAAACCCGTGCTACATCTAACCCCGTGCTACATCTAACCCCATGCTACATCTAACCCCGTGCTACATCTAACCCCATGCTACATCTAACCCCATGCTACATCTAACCCAATGCTACATCTAACCCAATGCTACATCTAACCCTGTGCTACATCTAACCCAATGCTACAGTTAAACCCGTGCTACATCTAACCCAATGCTACATCTAACCCAATGTTACATCTAACCCAATGTTACATCTAATCCTATGCTACATCTAACCCAATGCTACATCTAACCCAATGCTACATCTAACCCAATGCTACATCTAACCCAATGCTACATCTAACCCAGTGCTACGTCTAACCCGTGCTACGTCTAACCCCGTGCTACATATAACCCCGTGCTACGTCTAACCCGTGCTACATATAACCCCGTGCTACGTCTAACCCCGTGCTACGTCTAACCCCGTGTTATGTCTAACCCCATGCTACATATAACCCCGTGCTACGTCTAACCCCGTGCTACATATAACCCTGTGCTACATTCTAACCCCGTGCTACGTCTAACCCCATGCTACGTCTAACCCCGTGCTACGTCTAACCCCGTGCTACATATAACCCCGTGCTACGTCTAACCCTGTGCTACGTCTAACCCCGTGCTACGTCTAACCCCGTGCTATGTCTAACCCCGTGCCGTGCTATGTTCAACCCCGTGCTACGTCTAACCCCGTGCTATGTCTAACCCGTGCTACATATAACCCCGTGCTACGTCTAACCCCGTGCTACGTCTAACCCCGTGCCGTGCTACGTCTAACCCCATGATACGTATAACCCCGTGCTACATCTAACCCCGTGCTACATCTAACCCCGTGCTATGTCTAACCCCGTGCTATGTCTAACCCCGTGCCGTGCTACGTCTAACCCCGTGCTACGTCTAACCCCGTGCTACGTCTAACCCAATGCTACGTCTAACCCCGTGCTATGTCTAACCCCGTGCCGTGCTACATCTAACCCCGTGCTATGTCTAACCCCGTGCTACGTCTAACCCCGTGCTATGTCTAACCCTGTGCCGTGCTACGTCTAACCCCGTGCTACGTCTAACCCCGTGCTACATCTAACCCCATGCTACATCTAACCCAATGCTACATCTAACCCCGTGCTACATCTAACCCCATGCTACATCTAACCCAATGCTACATCTAACCCCGTGCTACATCTAACCCCATGCTACATCTAACCCAATGCTACATCTAACCCCATGCTACATCTAACCCAATGCTACATCTAACCCTGTGCTACATCTAACCCCGTGCTACGTCTAACCCCGCGCTACATATAACCCGTGCTACGTCTAACCCCGCGCTACATATAACCCGTGCTACATCTAACCCAATGCTACATCTAACCCAATGCTACATCTAACCCAATGCTACATCTAACCCCGTGCTACATCTAACCCAATGCTACATCTAACCCCGTGCTACATCTAACCCAATAATACATCTAACCCCGTGCTACATCTAACCCCATGCTACATCTAACCCAATGCTACATCTAACCCATGCTACATCTAGCCCCGTGCTACATCTGTACATCTAACCCGTAATACATCTAACCCCGTGCTACATCTAGCCCCGTGCTACATCTAACCCGTGCTACATCTAGCCCCGTGCTACATCTAACCCCATGCTACATCTAACCCGTGCTACATCTAGCCCCGTGCTACATCTAACCCAATGCTACATCTAACCCAATGCTACATCTAACCCCGTGCTACATCTAACCCAATGCAACATCTAACCCCATGCTATGTCTAACCCTGTGCTACATCTAACCCAATGCTACATCTAACCCAATGCTACATCTAACCCAATGCTACATCTAACCCCGTGCTACATCTAACTCCGTGCTATATCTAGCCCCATGCTACCTCTAACCCCGTGCTACATCTAACCCCGTGCTACATCTAACCCAATGCTACATCTAACCCAATGCTACATCTAACCCAATGCTACATCTAACCCCGTGCTACATCTAACCCAATGCTACATCTAACCCAATGCTACATCTAACCCCCGTACTACATCTAACCCGTGCTACATCTAACCCCGTACTACATCTAACCCAATGCTACATCTAACCCCATGCTACATCTAACCCAATGCTGCATCTAACCCTGTGCTAGATCTAACCCCGTGCTACATATAACCCAATGCTACATCTAACCCAATGCTACATCTAACCCCATGCTACATCTAACCTCAAATGCTACATCTAACCCAATGCTACATCTAACCCAATGCTACATCTAACCCCGTGCTGCATCTAACCCATGCTACATCTAACCCCCCATCGACAATGCTGCATCCTACACATCTAACCCCCATGCTACATCTAACCCTTGCTACATCTAACCCTGTGCTACATCTAACCCAATGCTACATCTAACCCGTACATATAACCCCGTGCTGCATCTAACCCGTGCTACATCTAACCCCGTGCTACATCTAACCCAATGCTACATCTAACCCGTGCTACATCTAACCCTACGTCTAACCCATGCTACATCTAACCCGTGCTACATCTAACCTAATGCTACATCTAACCCCATGCTACATCTAACCCAATGCTACATCTAATCCTGTGCTACATCTAACCCAATGCTACATCTAACCCTGTGCTACATCTAACCCAATGCTACATCTAACCCATGCTACATCTAACCCAATGTTACATCTACATCTAACCCCTATGCTACATCTAACCAATGCTACATCTAACCCAATGCTATATCTAACCCGTGCTATGTCTAACCCCGTGCTACATCTAGCCCGTGCTACGCTCGCCCCGTGCTATGTCTAACCCCGTGCTACATATAACCCCGTGCCGTCTAACCCCGTGCTACATCTAACCCCGTGCTACGTCTAACCCCGTGCTATGTCTAACCGTGCCGTGCTACATCTAACCCCGTGCTACGTCTAGCCCCGTGACGTCTAACTGACGTCTAGCCGTGCTATGTCCCTAACCGTGCTACTTATAACCCCGTGCTGCGTCTGGCCCGTCTACATCTAACCCCGTGCTATGTCCCAACCGTGCCGTGCCGTGCCGTGCATCCAACCCCGTGCTACATCTAACCCGTGCTACATCTAACCCCGTGCTACATCTAACCCCCACATCATGCTACGTCTAAGCCCCAGTGCTCGTCTGGCCCCCGTGCTACATCTAACCCCGTGCTATGTCTAACCCCGTGCTGTCTAACCCCCTGCTTTGCAACCCGTGCTGCATCCTAACCCGTGCTACGTCCCTGACTCCGTTGCTATAACCCCGTTAGCTGGCTCTGCCCTAACCCATCGTGCATCTGCGTCTGAAACGGTGCTAACCCCGTGCTACCCGTCTGCAATGCTGACACCCCGTGCTATGTCTAACCCCGTGTGCTATCTAACCGTGCCATCTGACCCGTGCTGCATCTAACCCCGTGCTACATCTGACCGTGCCGTGCTGCATCTGGCCCCGTGCTGCATCTGACGTGCTGCGTCTGGCCCGTGCTGCATCTGCCGGTGCTGTCTGACCCCGTGCATCTGACGATGCTGCACTCTGGCCCTGTGCCTAACCTGACCGTGCTGCGTCTAACCCCGTGCTGCATCTGACGGTGCTGCGTCTATTGATGCCCCGGTGCTGCTGCTGCGTCTGAGCCCGGTGCGTCTGACCCCGGCCCTGACGTGCTGCATCTGGCCCGTTGTTGATTAGCTGCATCTGGCCGTGCTGCGTCTGGCCCGTAGCTGCATCCTGACCCAGTGCTGCATCTATTTGATGCTGCATCTGACAATGCTACATCTAAGCAGTGCTACGTCTAACCCGTGCTACGTCCCTGGCCGTTAACACATATAACCGTTACTCGTCCCAACCCGTTAGCACATATAACCGTTGCTACGTCTAACCCAGTGCTACGTCTAGCCCCGTGCCCATGTCTAACCCCATGCTACATATGGCAATGTTACATCTAACCCCATGCTACATCTAACCCAATGCTACATCTAACCCAATGCTACATCTAACCCAGTCCCTGATGCTACATCTAACCCCGTGCTAGATCTATGCTACATCCTAGCCGTTAACAATCTAGCCGTGCTACATATAACCCCGTGTTACATGTCTAACCCCGTGCTACATGTCTGGCCCGTGCGTGCCGGGCTATGTCTAGCCCCGTGTTATGTCTAAATCCATGCTACATATAGCCCGTGCTACGTCTAACCCCGTGCTACGTCTAACCCGTGCTACTTATAACCCCGTGCTACGTCCCTGGCCCATGCTCGTCTAGCCCCGTGCTATGTCCAACCCCGTGCCGTGTAGCCCCGTGCTGTATCACAACCCCGTGCCGTTATACGTCTAACCCCGTGCTGCGTCCAACCCCGTTGCTACGTCCTAACCCAATGCTCGTCTAACCCGTGCTATGTCTAACCCCGTGCCGTGCTACATCTAACCCCGTGCTCGTCTAATCCGTGCTACATATAACCGTGCTATGTCTAACCCGTGCTCGTCTGGCCACGTGCTGCTTCCCTAGCCCCGTGCTACGTCTGAACCCGTGCTACATATAGCCCCGTGCTACGTCCTATTCCCGTGCTAAGTCAACCCCGTGCTATGTCCTAACCCCGTGCTATGTCTAACCCCGTGCCGTGCTACGTCTAGCCCTGTGCTACGTCCCTGACACCGTGCTCGTCTATTGATGCTGCGTCTAACCCCTGCTACGTCTAACCCCGTGCGTGCTACGTCTGGCCCCGTGCTCGATCTAACCCCGTGCTACGATCTAACCCAATGCTACGTCCCTGGCCAGGCCATCTAGCCCAGTGCTACATCCCCTAACCCGTGCATGCGTCTGGCCGGTGCTGCTATGCTGACGACTGCTACACACCTACTGTGCTGACCGTCTGACGCCCATTGCTGCACCTGACCGTGCTGCATCATGAGCCTCGCTGTGCTACGTCTGGCCCTGTCGTGCTGCATCTGGACCCATATGCTGCATTCTAAGCCCCGCTGCTACATCTAACCCGTGCTACATCTAGCCCCGTGCTGCGTCCCTAACCCCGTGCTGCTACATCTAACCCCGTTGCTACATCTAACCCGTGCTGCATCCTAACCCCGTGCTACATCTGACCAATGCTGCATCTGGCCCGTTGCTACGTCTAACTCGATGCTGCATCTGACCCGATGCTGCATCTAACCCGTGCTACATCTAACCCCGTGCTACATCTAACTCCGATACTACATCTAACCCGATGCTGCAATCTGACCACGCAGTAGCCACGTCTGACCCCGTGCTGCATCGGCCCCGGCCCAGCACGTCTGGCCCAGTGCTGCAATCCCCTGACGGTTGCTGCAATCAAACTGATGCTGCATCTGACCGCGGTAGCTGCATCCTGACCGTTAACTGGTCTGACGGCTACGTATATTCGTTGCTGCGTCCTGACTGATGCTGCGTCTGACGGTGCTGCGTCCTGATTGATGCTGCGTCTGACCCGTTATACGTCTGACCCCGTGCTGCATCCTGACGGTTAACACGTCTGGCCCAGTAATGCGTCTTGACCCGTTGGTGCGTCTGGCCGTGCTTGCGTCTATTGATGCTACGTCTGGCCCGTTAGCTGCATCTGTTTACGGTCTTTGCATCTAATGATGGAGCAATCTATTAATGCGTCTGGCGGTGCTGCATCCTGGCCCGTTGACGTCTGGCCACGTTCATCTGCCGTGCTGCGTCTGTTGGGTGCTGCGTCTGTTGCGTTAACCGTCTGCCTGATGCTGCTTCTGAAGCGTTTGCTGCGTCCTGACTTGTTGCTGCGTCTGATGATGGGCGTCTGACCCCCATGCTATGTCAGCCGCAATTCACGTCTGACTGAGTGCTGCGTCTGACTGTTGCTCGTCTGACTGTTGCTGCGTCTGTTTGTTAACGCGTCTGTCAGTTGTGTCTGGCCGTTGCTGCCTCTGACCGGGTGCTGCGTCTGAGCCG
This sequence comes from Oncorhynchus nerka, assembly GCF_034236695.1. NCBI lineage: Eukaryota > Metazoa > Chordata > Actinopteri > Salmoniformes > Salmonidae > Oncorhynchus > Oncorhynchus nerka. The sequence goes on from NW_027037228.1 coordinate 17,443, forward strand.
CGTTGCTGCGTCTGACGGTGCTTCGTCTGGCTCGATGCTGCGTCTGACGGTGACACGTCTCTGACCCGGTTGCTGCGTCTGACGGTGGCACGTCTATTTGATGCTGCGTCTGACGGTTGTGCGTCTGACGTTGGCGTCTGACGCGTTGGCTGCGTCTGACCCCGTGCTGCATCTATTTGATGCTGCATCCTGACTGGTTGCTGCATCTCTTGATATTTCACGTCTACCCTGTGCTATATGCTAACCCAGTGCTGCATCAGCCGTTGCTTCATCTGGCATGATGCTACATCTAATGATGCTGCATTCTATTGATGTGCACGTCCCTGACCCTGTTGACTCGTCTGTTGGTTAACGCGTCTATTGATTAACTGCATCTATTGATGCTACGTCTGACCCGTTGCTACGTCTGACCCCGTGGCTTGCGTCTGACCCATTGTTGCATCCTGACCCGTTTAGTTTCACGTCTATTGATGGCTCGTCTGTTGCGTTTGCTGCGTCAACCGTGTACGTCTGGCGTTCGTCTGTGGCCGTGCTATATCTGGCCCACGTGCTCGTCTGGCCGCGTGCTGCATGTAACCCCGTGCTGCGTCTGGCCCTGTGCTGCGTCTGACCCCGTGCTATGTCCTGGCCCGTGCTATGTCTGGCCCCGTTCTATGTCTAGCCGTGCGTTGCTGCGTCTGGCCCCGTGCTACGTCGTCTGACAGTGCTACGTCTAACCCCGTGCTATGTCTGACCCCGTTCGGTGCTGCATATGGCCCCGTTAGCTGTGTCCT
>NW_027037229.1:0-18219 GCF_034236695.1 Oncorhynchus nerka
GTTGTACTTCGTTCCAGTTACGTATTGCTATCACACTATCACATAGTCACTATCACACTAGTCACCATAGTCACTATCACATAGTCACTATCACACTATCACATAGTCACTATCACATAGTCACTATCACATAGTCACTATCACACAATCACACAGTCACTATCACATAGTCACTATCACACAGTCACTATCACGCACTCATCACACAGTCACTATCACATAGTCACTAGCACACTATCACATAGTCACGATCACACTATCACATAGTCACTATCACATAGTCACTATCACACTATCACATAGTCACTATCACACTATCACATAGTCACTATCACATAGTCACTATCACATAGTCACTATCACATAGTCACTATCATACTATCGCATAGTCATTATCACATAGTCACTATCACACTATCACATAGTCACTATCACACTATCACATAGTCGCTATCATACTATCACATAGTCACTATCACATAGTCACTATCACATAGTCACTATCACACTATCACACAGTCACTATCACATAGTCACTATCACATAGTCACTATCACACTCCACTATCAATACAGTCAATATCACAGCCACTATCACATAGTCACTATCACACTATCACATAGTCACAACCACCATCACATAGTCACTATCACATAGTCACGATCATATTAGTCACTATCAAATAGTCACTATCACACAGTCACTATCATACTATCACATAGTCACTATCACACTATCACATAGTCACTATCACATAGTCACTATCACACAATCACATAGTCACTATCACATAGCATAGTCACTATCACATAGTCACTATCACATAGTCACTATCACACAATCACATAGTCACTATCACATAGTCACTATCACATAGTCACTATCACACAATCACATAGTCACTATCACATAGTCACTATCACACAGTCACTATCACACAGTCACTATCACACTATCACATAGTCACTATCACACTATCACACCAGTACTGTGCATAGTCACTATCCACATAGTCACTATCCCATAGTCACTATCATGCTATGTGCATAGTCATTATCACATAGTCACTATCACACTATCACATAGTCGCAATCATACTATCACATAGTCACTATCACATAGTCACTATCACACTATCACACAGTCACTATCACATAGTCACTATCACATAGTCACTATCATACTATCGCATAGTCACTATCACATAGTCACTATCACACTATCACATAGTCACTATCACACTATCACATAGTCACTATCACATAGTCACTATCACACTATCACATAGTCACTATCACATAGTCACTATCACATAGTCACTATCACATAGTCACTATCATACTATCGCATAGTCATTATCACATAGTCACTATCACTACATAGTCACTATCACTATCACATAGTTGCTATCATACTATCACATAGTCAATCACATAGTCAGTCACTATCACACAGTCACTATCACATAGTCACTATGTCCCTATCACACTATCACATAGTCACTATCACATAGTCACTATCACACAGTCACTATCACATAGTCATATCACATAGTCATAGTCACTATCACATAGTCACTATCACACTATCACTGGTCACTATCCACAGCCATATCACATAGTCACGATCACACTATCACATAGTCACTATCATGATCACTATCACACTATCACATAGTCACTATCACTATCACATAGTCACTATCACATAGTGCTATCATCGCATAGTCACTATCACACAGTCACCATCACACCATCACATAGTCACATCACACCCATCACATAGTCGCGATCATACTCATCACATAGTCACCATCACATAGGTCACCATCACACTGGTCACACAGTCACCATCACATAGTCACCCATCACATGTCACCCATCACACCATCACATTGTGTCACTATCACATGTCACCCATCAAGATAGTCACTATCCGCACAATCACACAGTCACTATCACATGGTCATATCACATAGTCACTATCACACAATCACATAGTCACTATGCATGGTCACTATCACCACAGTGCTATCACACAGTCCTTTATCCGCTGTCACATAGTCACTATCACTATCACATAGTCACTATATGCATAGTCATATCACATAGTCACTATCCACTAGTCACTATCATATATCTTATCATCCATTATCACATAGTCACTATGCACTATCACATAATTAAGCAATCATACTATCACATAGTCACTATCCACATAAAATCCACTATCACACAGCCACTATCACATAGTCACTATCACTATCACACGGTCACTATCACTATCACGCGATCGTATCACACAATCACGCCAGTCACTATCACGCTGATCACTATCACACAATCACATAGTCACTGTACGCAGTCACCTCTGATCCGCTATCCACTGATCACTTATCGCACAGTCATATCACGCGTTCTACTATCACATAGTCACTATCACACAATCACATAGTCACTATCACATAGTCACTATCACACTATCACACAGTCACTATCACATAGTCACTATCACATAGTCACTATCACACAATCACACAGTCACTATCACATAGTCACTATCACATAGTCGCTATCATACTATCACATAGTCACTATCACATAGTCACTATCACATAGTCACTATCACACTATCACATAGTCACTATCACATAGTCACTATCACACTATCACATAGTCACTATCACACTATCACATAGTCACTATCACATAGTCACTATCACACTATCACATAGTCACTATCACATAGTCACTATCACATAGTCACTATCACACAATCACACAGTCACTATCACATAGTCACTATCACATAGTCGCTATCATACTATCACATAGTCACTATCACATAGTCACTATCACATAGTCACTATCACACTATCACATAGTCGCTATCATACTATCACATAGTCACTATCACATAGTCACTGTCACTGTCACATGGTCATATCACATAGTCATATCCACGCACCATCATAATTAATATCACCTTTATCACATGGTCACTGTCACTTGGTCATATGCACTATCTGCATGGTCATATCATAGTGCTATCATAGTCACCTATCACACAATCACACAGTCACTGTCACATGGTCACTATCCATAGTCACTATCACACTATCCACTGATCACTATCACATGCTATCACATAGTCACGATCACTATCACATAGTCACTATCACATGATCACTATCACACTGTCACATAGTCACTATCACTATCATAGTCACTATCACGCAGTCCCACTCTCTCACATAGTCACTATCACCTAGTCACTATCATACTATCGCATAGTCATTATCACATAGTCACTATCACACTATCACATAGTCACTATCATGCATCACTATCACCTATCACATAGTCGGCTATCCTTACTATCACATAGTCACTATCACATAGTCACATCTAGTCACTGTCACACTATCGCACAGTCACTTTATCACATAGTCACTAGTCACAATCTCACTATCACATAGTCACTATCACATAGTCACTATCGCTATCAAGTAGTCACTATCACAGTCAGTCACTATCACATAGTCACTATCACACTATCACATAGTCACTATCACACTATCACTACATGCTATCATGGTCAATCTCACTATTATCACATAGTCATAGTCACTATCACATAGTCATCGATCACATAGTCACTATCAAATCGCATAGTCACTATCATATACAGTCACTATCATAGCTATCACATAGTCACTATCACACTATCACATAGTCACTATCATAGTCACTATCCATCACAATCACACATAGTCACACATAGTCACTATCACATAGCATATCACATAGTCACTATCACACAATCACATAGTCACACTATCACATAGTCACTATCATCACAATCACACCAGTCACTATCACATAGTCACGATCACTATCACATAGTCAATCACATAGTCACTATCACTATAGAGTCACTATCACACAGTCACTATCATCACATAGTCACTATCAGTCACTATCACTACATAGTCACATTATCACACTATCTTTATCACATAGTCACTATCGCATAGTAAAACCTATCACATAGTCACTATCACATAGTCACTGTCATCACTATCACATAGTCGCAATCATACTATCACATATCACATATCATCATAGTCACTATCAGTCACTATCACACAATCACATAGTCACTATCACATAGTCACTATCACATAGTCACTATCACACAATCACATAGTCACTATCACATAGTCACTATCACACAGTCACTATCACACAGTCACTATCACACTATCACATAGTCACTATCACACTATCACATAGTCACTATCTAGTCACTATCACACAGTCACTATCACACTATCACTATCACTAGTCACTATCACATAGTCACTATCACATAGTCACTATCACTAGTCACTATCACATAGTCACTATCACACTATCACATAGTCACTATCACACTAGTCACTATCACATAGTCACTATCACATAGTCACTATCACACAATCACATAGTCACTATCACATAGTCACTATCACATAGTCACTATCACACAGTCACTATCACACAGTCACTATCACATAGTCACTATCACATAGTCACTATCACACAATCACATAGTCACTATCACATAGTCACTATCACACTATCACACAGTCACTATCACATAGTCACTATCACATAGTCACTATCACATAGTCACTATCACATAGTCACTATCACATAGTCACTATCATGCTATCGCATAGTCATTATCACATAGTCACTATCACAGTCTATCACATCACGTCGTCAATCACGCTATCACATAGTCACTATCACATAGTCACTATCACACTATCACACAGTCACTATCACATAGTCATATCACATAGTCACTATCATACTATCGCATAGTCACTATCACATAGTCACTATCACACTATCACATAGTCACTATCATCACTCATCCCTATCACATAGTCGCTATTATCACATAGTCACTATCACACTATCACTATAGTCACTATCACATAGTCACTATCACATAGTCACTATCACTATCACATAGTCAATCACATAGTCACTATCACACTATCACATAGTCACTATCACACTGTCACTATCACATAGTCACTATCACACAATCACATAGTCACTATCACATAGTCACTATCACACAATCACACAGTCACTATCATAGTCACTATCACATAGTCACTATCCACACAGTCACTATGACACTCATAGTCACTATCACATAGTCACTATCACACGGTCACTATCACGCACATCATAGTCTTTATCATTATCACATAATTGGTATCAGTCACTATCCACTATCACATAGTCATATCACATAGTAAAACATCATTATCACACAGTCACTATCCATCACATGATCCTATCCACCTATACCCAGTCACTATCACACTTAGCAGTCACTATCACACTCACACATCACATAGCCACTATCACACAGTCACTATCACACTATCACATAGTCACTATCACATAGTCACTATCACTATCACATAGTCACTATCACATACACAGTCACTATCATACTATCACATAGTCACTATCACATAGTCACTATCACATAGTCACTATCATACTATCACATAGTCACTATCACACAGTCACTATCACACAGTCACTATCACACTATCACACAGTCACTATCATACTATCACACAGTCACTATCACACAGTCACTATCACACAGTCACTATCACACTATCACATAGTCACTATCACATAGTCACTATCACACTATCACATAGTCACTATCACACTATCACATAGTCACTATCACATAGTCACTATCACACAGTCACTATCATACTTATCACACAGTCCTCATCACTCTATCACATAGTCACTATCACACTATCACATAGTCACTATCACATAGTCACTATCACACAGTCACTATCACATAGTCACTATCACACTATCACATAGTCACTATCACATAGTCACTATCACACAGTCACTATCATACTATCACACAGTCACTATCACACTATCACATAGTCACTATCACACAATCACATAGTCACTATCACATAGTCACTATCACATAGTCACTATCACACAATCACATAGTCACTATCACATAGTCACTATCACATAGTCACTATCACACAGTCACTATCACACTATCACATAGTCACTATCACACTAGTCACTATCACACAGTCACTATCACTATCACATAGTCACTATCACACAGTCACTATCACACTATCACATAGTCACTAACTATCACATAGTCACTATCACATAGTCACTATCACATAGTCACTATCATACTATCGCATAGTCATTATCACATAGTCACTATCACACTATCACATAGTCGCAATCATACTATCACATAGTCACTATCACATAGTCACTATCACACTATCACACAGTCACTATCACATAGTCACTATCACATAGTCACTATCATACTATCGCATAGTCACTATCACATAGTCACTATCACACTATCACATAGTCACTATCACACTATCACATAGTCACTATCACATAGTCACTATCACACTATCACATAGTCACTATCACATAGTCACTATCACATAGTCACTATCACATAGTCACTATCATACTATCACATAGTCACTATCACATAGTCACTATCACACTATCACATAGTCACTATCACACTATCACATAGTCACTATCACATAGTCACTATCACATAGTCACTATCACACTATCACATAGTCACTATCACATAGTCACTATCACATAGTCACTATCACACAATCACATAGTCACTATCACATAGTCACTATCACATAGTCACTATCACACAATCACATAGTCACTATCACATAGTCACTATCACATAGTCACTATCACACAATCACATAGTCACTATCACATAGTCACTATCACACAGTCACTATCACACAGTCACTATCACACTATCACATAGTCACTATCACACTATCACATAGTCACTATCACATAGTCACTATCACATAGTCACTATCACATAGTCACTATCACACTATCACATAGTCACTATCACACTATCACATAGTCACTATCACACAATCACATAGTCACTATCACATAGTCACTATCACACAATCACATAGTCACTATCACATAGTCACTATCACATAGTCACTATCACACAGTCACTATCACATAGTCACTATCACATAGTCACTATCACACTATCACATAGTCACTATCACATAGTCACTATCACACTATCACACAGTCACTATCACATAGTCACTATCACATAGTCACTATCACATAGTCACTATCACACTATCACATAGTCACTATCACATAGTCACTATCACACTATCACATAGTCACTATCACACTATCACATAGTCACTATCACATAGTCACTATCACACTATCACATAGTCACTATCACATAGTCACCTATCACTATCACTCACACAATCACATAGTCACTTTATCATAGTCACTATCCACACAATCACATAGTCACTATCACATAGTCACTATCACATAGTCACTATCACACTATCACATAGTCACTATCACATAGTCACTATCACACTATCACATAGTCACTATCACATAGTCACTATCACATAGTCACTATCACACAATCACACAGTCACTATCACATAGTCACTATCACATAGTCGCTATCACACTATCACATAGTCATATCACACAGTCACTATCACACAGTCACTATCACACTACATAGTCACTATCCACTATCACATATCACACAGTCACTATCAGTCACTATCACATAGTCATTATCACATAGTCACTATCACAGTCACTATCACACTATCACATAGTCACTATCACACTACACAGTCACTATCACACTATCACATAGTCACTATCACATAGTCACTATCACATAGTCACTATCACACTATCACACAGTCACTATCACATAGTCACTATCACATAGTCACTATCACACTATCACACAGTCACTATCACAGTCACTATCACATAGTGCTCATACTATCACATAGTCACATAGTCACTATCACATAGTCACTATCACACTATCACATAGTCACTATCACACAGTCACTATCACACTATCACTGTCATAGTCACTATCACATACTATCACATAGTCACTATACACTATCACATAGTCACTATCACATAGTCACTATCACACTATCACATGTCACTATCACATAGTCACTATCACACAATCACATAGTCACTATCACTATCACATAGTCATACTATCACATAGTCACTATCACATAGTCACTATCACATAGTCACTATCACACTATCACATAGTCGCTATCATACTATCACATAGTCACTATCACATAGTCACTATCACACTATCACATAGTCACTATCACATAGTCACTATCACACTATCACATAGTCACTATCACATAGTCACTATCACATAGTCACTATCACATAGTCACTATCACACTATCACATAGTCACTATCACATATACTATCACATAGTCACTATCACACAGTCACTATCACATAGTCACTATCACATAGTCACTATCACACACTATCACATAGTCACTATCACTAGTCACTATCACATAGTCACTATCACATAGTCACTATCACACTATCACATAGTCACTATCACATAGTCACTATCAGTCACTCACATAGTCACTATCACACTATCACATAGTCACTATCACATAGTCACTATCATACTATCACATAGTCACTATCACATAGTCACTAGTCACTACTATCACATAGTCACTATCACATAGTCACTATCACACTATCACATAGTCACTATCACTACTATCACATAGTCACTATCACATAGTCACTATCACATAGTCACTATCACATAGTCACTATCACACCATCACACAGTCACTATCACATAGTCACTATCACATAGTCAGTCACTAGTCACACTATCACTACAAATAGTCACTATCACACACACATCAGTCACTATCACATAGTCACATATAGTCACATCACTATCACATAGTCACTATCACATAGTCACTATCACATAGTCACTATCACATAGTCACTATCACATAGTCACTATCACGCATAGTCACTATCACATAGTCACTATCACACTATCACATAGTCACTATCACATATCACATAGTCACTATCACATAGTCACTATCACATAGTCACTATCACATAGTCACTATCACATACTATCACTGTCACATAGTCACTATCACATAGTCACTATCACACTATCACATAGTCACTATACTATCACATAGTCACATAGCATAGTCACTATCACATAGTCACTATCACATAGTCACTATCATCGCATAGTCATTATCACATAGTCACTATTATCACATAGTCACTATCACATAGTCACTATCATACTATCACACAATCACATAGTCACTATCACATAGTCACTATCACACTATCACACAGTCACTATCACATAGTCACTATCACATAGTCACTATCACACAGTCACTATCACACAGCCACTATCACATAGTCACTATCACACTATCACATAGTCACTACTATCACATAGTCACTATCACATAGTCACTATCACATAGTCACTATCAGTCACTATCACACAGTCACTATCATACTATCACATAGTCACTATCACACTATCACATAGTCACTATAGTCACTATCACATAGTCACTATCAGTCACTATCACATAGTCACTATCACATAGTCACTATCACACTCACATAGTCACTATCACATAGTCACTATCATAGTCACTCACACAATCACATAGTCACTATCACATAGTCACTACACAGTCACTATCACACAGTCACTATCACACTATCACATAGTCACTATCAGTCACTATCACATAGTCATTATCTATCACATAGTCACTATCACACTATCCATAGTACTTTATCACATAGTCGCAATCTATCACATTTATCACATAGTCACTATCACATAGTCACTATCACATAGTCACTATCATATCGCATAGTCACTATCACATAGTCACTATCACACTATCACATAGTCACTATCACATAGTCACTATCACATAGTCACTATCACACTATCATAGTCACTATCACATAGTCACTATCACATAGCATAGTCACTATCACATAGTCACTATCACATAGTCACTATCACTATCACATAGTCACTATCAGTCACTATCACATAGTCACTATCACATAGTCACTATCACACTATCACATAGTCACTATCACATAGTCACTATCACATAGTCACTATCACATAGTCACTATCATACTATCGCATAGTCACTATCACATAGTCACTATCACACTATCACATAGTCGCTATCATACTATCACATAGTCACTATCACATAGTCACTATCACATAGTCACTATCACACTATCACATAGTCACTATCACATAGTCACTATCACATAGTCACTATCACATAATCACATAGTCACTATCACATAGTCACTATCACATAGTCACTATCACACAATCACATAGTCACTATCACATAGTCACTATCACATAGTCACTATCACACAATCACATAGTCACTATCACATAGTCACTATCACACAGTCACTATCACACAGTCACTATCACACTATCACATAGTCACTATCACACTATCACATAGTCACTATCACATAGTCACTATCACACAGCCACTATCACATAGTCACTATCACACTATCACACAGTCACTATCACACTATCACATAGTCAATATCACACAATCACATAGTCACTATCACATAGTCACTATCACACAATCACATAGTCACTATCACATAGTCACTATCACACAGTCACTATCACACAGTCACTATCACACAGTCACTATCACATAGTCACTATCACATAGTCACTATCACACAATCACATAGTCACTATCACATAGTCACTATCACACTATCACACAGTCACTATCACATAGTCACTATCACATAGTCACTATCACATAGTCACTATCACACTATCACATAGTCACTATCACATAGTCACACAGTCACTATCACTATCACATAGTCACTATCACACTATCACATAGTCACTATCACATAGTCACTATCACACTATCACATAGTCACTATCACATAGTCACTATCACATAGTCACTATCACACAGTCACTATCACATAGTCACTATCACATAGTCGCTATCATACTATCACATAGTCACTATCACATAGTCACTATCACATAGTCACTATCACACTATCACATAGTCGCTATCATACTATCACATAGTCACTATCACATAGTCACTATCACACTATCACATAGTCACTATCACATAGTCACTATCACACTATCACATAGTCACTATCACACTATCACATAGTCACTATCACATAGTCACTATCACACTATCACATAGTCACTATCACATAGTCACTATCACATAGTCACTATCACACTATCACATAGTCACTATCACATAGTCACTATCAGTCACTATCAATCACTATGTCACTATCACATAGTCACTATCACATAGTCACTATCAGTCACTATCATAGTCACTATCACATAGTCACGCAGGCATTCTATCACATAGTCACTATCACACTATCACATAGTCACTACAGCCACTATCACATAGTCACTATCACACTATCACATAGTCACTATCACATAGTCACTATCATACTATCCACTATAGTCACTATCACACAGTCACTATCACATAGTCACTATCACTATCACACAGTCACTATCACTAGTCACTATCACATAGTCACTATCACAGTCACTATCACACAGTCACTATCACACAGTCACTATCACATAGTCACTATCATACATAGTCACTATCACATAGTCACTATCACATCAGTCACTATCAAGTCATAGTCACTATCACACAGTCACTATCACACTATCACATAGTCACTATCACACTATCACATACTATCACAGTCACTATCACATAGTCACTATCACTATCACATAGTCACTATCATATCACTAGTCACTATCATAGTCACTATCACATAGTCACTATCACACTATCACATAGTCACACTATCACATAGTCACTATCACATAGTCACTATCATCACATAGTCACTATCACATAGTCACTATCATAGTCACATAGTCACTATCATAGTCACTATATCACTATCACATCAGTCACTATCACATAGTCACTATCATAGTCACTATCACGTCACTATCATAGTCACTATCACATAGTCACTATCACACTATCACATAGTCACTATCACATCACTATCACATAGTCACTATCACATAGTCACTATCACATAGTCACTATCACATAGTCACTATCACTATCACATAGTCACTATCACATAGTCACTATCACACTATCACACAGTCACTATCACATAGCCACTATCTATCACACAGTCACTATCACACTATCACATAGTCACTATCACATAGTCACTATCACATAGTCACTATCACACAGTCACTATCACACATAGTCACTATCACATAGTCACTATCACACTATCACATAGTGCTATCACATAGTCACTATCACACTATCACATAGTCACTATCACACACTATCATATACTATCACATAGTCACTATCACACACAGTCACTATCACTATCACAGTCACTATCACATAGTCACTATCACATAGTCACTATCACTATCACATAGTCACTATCACAGTAGTCACTATCACATAGTCACTATCACACTATCACATAGTCACTATCACACAGTCACTATCACACTATCACATAGTCACTATCACACTAGTCACTATCACTATCACATAGTCACTATCATATTTATCACTATAGTCACTATCACACAGTCACTATCACACTATCACATAGTCACTATCACATATTACATAGTCACTATCACATAGTCACTATCACATACACTATCACATAGTCACTATCACAGTCACTATCACATAGTCACTATCACACAGTCACTATCACACAGTCACTATCAGTCACTATCACATAGTCACTATCACATAGTCACTATCACAGTCACTATCACACAGTCACTATCACATAGTCACACAGTCACTATCACACAGTCACATCATACTATCACATAGTCACTAGTCACTATCACATAGTCACTAGTCACTATCACACAATCACATAGTCACTATCATTATCACATAGTCACTATCAGTCACTATCACACAGTCACTATCACACTATCACATAGTCATTTATCACATAGTCACTATCATTATCACATAGTCACTATCACATAGTCACTATCACATAGTCACTATCACACAATCACATAGTCACTATCACATAGTCACTATCACTATCACATAGTCACTATCACATAGTCACTATCTATCACACAGTCACAATCACATAGTCACTATCACATAGTCACTATCACACTATCACATAGTCACTATCACATAGTCACTATCACACTATCACATAGTCACTATCACACTAGTCACATAGTCACTATCACACAGTCACTATCACATAGTCACTATCACACAGTCACTATCACATAGTCACTATCACATAGTCACTATCACATAGTCACTATCACATAGTCACTATCACATAGTCACTATCACACAGTCACTGACACAGTCACTATCACACTATCGCATAGTCATTATCACATAGTCACTATCACACTACATAGTCACTAGTCTATCATAGTCACTATCACATAGTCACTATCATACTATCGCATAGTCATTATCACATAGTCACTATCACACTATCACATAGTCACTATCACATAGTCGCTATCATACTATCACATAGTCACTATCACATAGTCACTATCACACTATCACACAGTCACTATCACATAGTCACTATCACATAGTCACTATCACACTATCACATAGTCACTATCATACTATCACATAGTCACAGTCACAAAGTCACTATCACACTATCACACAGTCACTATCACATAGTCACTATAACATAGTCACTATCATACTATCGCATAGTCACTATCACATAGTCACTATCACATAGTCACTATCACACTATCACACAATCACATAGTCACTATCACACTATCACACTGTCACTATCACATAGTCACTATCACACAATCACATAGTCACTATCACATAGTCACTATCACATAGTCACTATCACACAATCACATAGTCACTATCACATAGTCACTATCACACTATCACACAGTCACTATCATACTATCACATAGTCACTATCACATAGTCACTATCACACTATCACATAGTCACTATCACATAGTCACTATCACACTATCACATAGTCACTATCACACTATCACATAGTCACTATCACATAGTCACTATCACACTATCACATAGTCACTATCACATAGTCACTATCACACAATCACACAGTCACTATCACATAGTCACTATCACATAGTCACTATCACTATCACACAGTTACTATCACACAGATCACATAGTCACTATCACACTATCCATAGTCACTATCACATAGTCACTATCACATAGTCACTATCACAGTCACTATCACATAGTCACTATCACTATCATAGCATAGTCACTATCACATAGTCACTATCACTATCACATAGTCACTATCACTATCACATAGTCGCTATCATACTATCACATAGTCACTATCACATAGTCACTATCCACTATCACATAGTCACTATCACACTATCACACAGTCACTATCACATAGTCACTATCACACTATCACACAGTCACTATCAAATATCACATAGTCACTATCACATAGTCATCACTATCACATAGTCACTATCTAGTCACTATCACATCACTATCATACTATCACATAGTCACTATCACACTATCACATAGTCACTATCACACAATCACATAGTCACTATCACATAGTCACTATCACATAGTCACTATCACACTATCACATACAATCACTATCATAGTCACTATCACATAGTCACTATCAGTCACTATCACATAGTCACTATCACATAGTCACTATCACAATCACATAGTCACTATCTCACTATCACATAGTCACTATCATAGTCACTATCACTATCACATAGTCACTATCATACTACACATCACTAGTCACTATCACATAGTCACTATCACACAGTCACATATCACTATCATATAGTCAGTATCACATATTCACTATCACACTAGTCACACAGTCACTATCACATAGTCACTATCATAGTCACTATCACATAGTCACTATCATCATAGTCACTATCACACTAGTCACAGTCACTATCACACTATCACATAGTCACTATCACAGTCACTATCCAGAATCACACAGTCACTGTCACTATCACATAGTCACTATCACACTGGTCACTATCACAGTCACTATCACACATAGTCACTATCACATAGTCACTATCACACATAGTCACTATCACATGACACTATCACATAGTCACTATCATCACTATCACATAGTCACTATCACACTATCATAGTCACTATCACATAGTCACTATCACATAGTCACTATCACATAGCATAGTCACTATCACTAGTCACTATCACATAGTCATATCACACTATCACATTCATATCACACTATCACATAGTCACTGTCACATAGTCATATCACAATCACATAGTCACTGTCACATAGTCACTATCACACAGTCACTATCACACATCACATAGTCACTATCACACTATCACATGATCACTATCACTATCACACCAGTCACTGTCCTTGTAAGTGCTATCCATAGTCACTATCACATAGTCACTATCATACTGCTCGCATAGTCATTATCCACATAGTCACTATCACACTATCACATAGTCATAATCATACTATCACATAGTCACTATCACATAGTCCTTTATCACTATCACACAGTCACTCATACTATCGCATAGTCACTATCATAGTCACTATTACACTATGCTAGTCACTATCTCACTATCACATAGTCACTATCACATAGTCACTATCACTATCACATAGTCACTATCACTATCACATAGTCACTATCATGACATTACTATCACACTATCACACTATCACATAGTCACTATCACACTGTCACTATCACATAGTCACTATCAGCACAATCACATAGCGTCACTATCACATAGTCACTATCACATAGTCACTATCACACAATCAGCATAGTCACTATCACACTGTCAATCACATAGTCACTATCACAATAATCACATAGTCACTATCACATAGTCATCATCATAGCTCTCCACTATCACACAATCACATAGTCACTATCACCATAGTCACTATCACATAGTCACTATCACAGTCACTATGACACTATCAAGATAAATACTATCGCATAATACCATCACACAGTCACTATCATACAGTCACTATCAACATCACAGTCACTATCACACAGTCACTAATACACTATCACATAGTCACTATCACACAGTCACTATCACACTATCGCCAGTCACTATCACACAGTCATCATCACACTATCACATAGTCACCATCAGCACAGTCACTTCATCACACTATCACATAGTCACTATCACATAGTCACTATCACATAGTCACTATCACACAAGTCACTATCACATAGTCACTATCATAGTTTCAATGCAGAATACTATCACACAGTCACTATCACACAGTCACATCACTATCGCACAGCCACTATCATATCATCAGTCACTATCACACAGTCACTATCACACAGTCACTATCAGCACTATCACATAGTCACTATCATATAGTCACTATCACACTCATCATGTTAGTCACTATCATACAGTCACTATCACACAGTCACTATCACACTATCACATAGTCACTATCACATAGTCACTATCACACTATCACATAGTCACTATCACATAGTCACTATCACATAGTCACTATCACATAGTCACTATCATACTATCACATAGTCACTATCACATAGTCACTATCACACTATCACATAGTCACTATCACATAGTCACTATCACACTATCACATAGTCACTATCATACTATCACATAGTCACTATCACACTATCACATAGTCACTATCACATAGTCACTATCACATAGTCACTATCACACTATCACACAGTCACTATCACACTATCACATAGTCACTATCACACTATCACATAGTCACTATCACATAGTCACTATCACACTATCACATAGTCACTATCACACTATCACATAGTCACTATCACACTATCACATAGTCACTATCACATAGTCACTATCGCATAGTCACTATCACACTATCACACAGTCACTATCACACTATCACATAGTCACTATCACACTATCACATAGTCACTATCACACAGTCACTATCACACTATCATATAGTCACTATCACATATTCACTATCACACTATCACACAGTCACTATCACATAGTCACTATCACATAGTCACTATCACATAGTCACTATTTCACTATCACATAGTCACTATCACATAGTCACTATCACACTATCACATAGTCACTATCACATAGTCACTATCACACAGTCACTATCACACAGTCACTATCACACAGTCACTATCACACAATCACATAGTCACTATCACATAGTCACTATCACACTATCAAATTGTTGCTTTCACACTATCACATAGTCACTATCACATAGTCACTATCACATAGTCACTATCACACTATCACATAGTCACTATCACATAGTCACTATCACACTATCACATAGTCACTATCATACTATCACATATTCACTATCACACTATCACACAGTCACTATCACATAGTCACTATCACATAGTCACTATCACATAGTCACTATCACACTATCACATAGTCACTATCATACTATCACATAGTCACTATCACACTATCACATAGTCACTATCACATAGTCACTATCACATAGTCACTATCACACTATCACACAGTCACTATCACATAGTCACTATCACATAGTCACTATCACATAGTCACTATCACACTATCACATAGTCACTATCATACTATCACATAGTCACTATCACACTATCACATAGTCACTATCACACAGTCACTATCACACTATCATATAGTCACGATCACATATTCACTATCACACTATCACACAGTCACTATCACATAGTCACTATCACATAGTCACTATCACATAGTCACTATCACATAGTCACTATCACACTATCACATAGTCACTATCACACTATCACATAGTCACTATCACACTATCACATAGTCACTATCACACAGTCACTATCACACTATCACATAGTCACTATCACATAGTCACTATCACACTATCACACAGTCACTATCACATAGTCACTATCACATAGTCACTATCACACTATCACATAGTCACTATCATACTATCACATAGTCACTATCACACTATCACATAGTCACTATCACATAGTCACTATCA
>NW_027037230.1:0-18222 GCF_034236695.1 Oncorhynchus nerka
GGCTGGTTTAGACACGCTCCTGATTCCTGTAGTCATGGTTACTTGAGGAGTCTGTTCTTTACCTAGAGAAAGAGCACCATCACATTGGTCAGATCATCTTTATTTATTTCATCTTCCTCCTCCTCCTCCTCAACAATATCATCATCCTCCTCCCCTCGTCAACAATATCACCATATCCTCCGCCTCCCCCTTGTCAACAATATCTTTCACATCATCCTCCTCTAAGCCGTCAACAATACTCACCATCACTCCTCACTCCTCCCTCGTCAACAATATCACCATCATCCTCCTCTCGTCGTCAACAATATCACCATCGTCCTCCCCCTCCTCAAAAGTCAACTTAATGTCACCGCATCGCGTCCCACTCCTCCTGCGTCTGCAGTATCACCATCATCCTCACTCGTCTGTCAATACTCTACACCATCACCTCCTGCTCGTCAACAATATCACCATCATCCTCCTCCTCCTCGTCAACAATATCCACCATCCTCCTCCTCCTCATCAACAATATCATCATCCTCCCCTCCTCGTCAACAATATCACCATCATCCCTCCTCGTCAACAATATCACCATCATCATCCTCCTCCTCTCGTCAACAATATCACCATCATCCTCCTGCGTCAACAATATCACCATCATCCTCCTCAGTCAACAATATCACCATCATCATCCTCCTCCTCGTCAACAATATCACCATCATCATCCTCCTCCTCGTCAACAATATCATCATCCTCCCTCTCGTCAACAATATCACCATCATCATCCTCCTCCTCATCAGCAATATCACACATCATCCTCTCGTCAACAATATCACTCATCCTCCTCACTCCCGTCAACAATATCACCATCATCCATCCTCTCAAGTCAACAATATCACCATCATCACCTCCCTCCTAGTCAACAATATCACCATCATCATCTCCTCGTCAACAATATCACCATCATCGTCCTCCTCGTCAACAATATCACCATCATCTCCTCCTCCTCGTCAACAATATCACCATCATCCTCCTCCTCTGCGTCAACAATATCACCATCATCATCCTCTCGTCGGCAACTCACATCATCTCCTCCTCGTCAACAATATCACCATCATCATCCTCCTCTCGTCCAACAATATCACCATCATCATCCTCCTCATCAACAATATCACCCATCATCATCCTCCTCATCAACAATATCATCATCATCCCCCTCCTCGTCAACAATATCACCATCATCATCCTCCTCCTCGTCAACAATATCACCATCATCATCCTCCCTCGTCAACAATATCACCATCATCATCCTCCTCTCGTCAACAATATCACCATCATCATCCTCCTCCTCGTCAACAATATCACCATCATCATCCTCCTCCTCATCAACAATATCACCATCATCATCTCCTCCTCGTCAACTAATATCACCATCATCACTCCTCCTCGTCAACAATATCACCATCATCACTCCTCCTCCTAGTCAACAATATCACCATCATCATCCTCCTCCTCATCAACAATATCACCATCATCATCCTCCTCCTCGTCAACAATATCACCATCATCATCCTCCTCCTCGTCAACAATATCACCATCATCCATCCTCCTCCTCGTCAACAATATCACCATCATCATCCTCCTCCTCGTCAACAATATCCAGCATCATCATCCTCTCTCGTCAACAATATCACCATCATCCTCCTCGTCAGCAATGTCACCATCCTCCTCTCGTCAACAATATCCATCACTCCTCCTCCTCGTCAACAATATCACCATCATCCATCCTCCTCCCTCGTCAACAACTCATCCCACCATCAGTCATCCTCTCTCCTCGTCAACAATATCACCATCATCCTCCTCCTGCGTCAACAATATCACCATCATCCTCCTCCACTCATCAACAATATCACCATCATCACTCTCCTCCTCGTCAACAATATCACCATCATCATCCTCCTCATCAACAATATCATCCATCACAATCCATCACTCCTCATCAACAATATCACCATCATCATCCTCTCTCGTCAACAATATCACCATCATCACTCCTCCTCATCAACAATATCACCATCATCATCCTCCTCGTCAACAATATCACCATCATCATCCTCCTCCTCGTCAACAATATCACCATCATCATCCTCCTCCTCATCAACAATATCATCATCCTCCTCCTCGTCAACAATATCACCATCATCCTCCTCGTCAACAATATCACCATCATCATCCTCCTCCTCGTCAACAATATCACCATCCTTCTCCTCCTCATCAACAATATCATCATCCTCCCCCTCCTCGTCAACAATATCACCATCATCATCCTCCTCCTCGTCAACAATATCACCATCATCATCCTCCTCGTCAACAATATCACCATCATCATCCTCCTCCTCGTCAACAATATCACCATCATCATCCTCCTCCTCATCAACAATATCACCATCATCATCCTCCTCCTCATCAACAATATCACCATCATCATCACTCCTACGTCAACAATATCACCATCATCATCCTCCTCGTCGTCAACAATATCACCATCATCATCCTCCTCCTCGTCAACAATATCACCATCATCATCCTCCTCCTCATCAACAATATCACCATCATCATCCTCCTCCTCGTCAACAATATCACCATCATCATCCTCCTCCTCGTCAACAATATCACCATCATCATCCTCCTCCTCATCAACAATATCACCATCATCATCCTCCTCGTCAACAATATCACCATCATCATCCTCCTCCTCGTCAACAATATCACCATCATCATCCTCCTCGTCGTCAACAATATCACCATCATCATCCTCCTCCTCGTCAACAATATCACCATCATCACTCCTCCTCGTCAACAATATCACCATCATCCTCCTCCTCGTCAACAATATCACCATCATCATCCTCTTCGTCAACAATATCATCATCCTCTCCTCGTCAACAATATCATCATCACTCCTCCTCATCAACAATATCACCATCATCATCCTCCTCCTCGTCAACAATATCACCATCATCCTCCTCCTCCTATCAACAATATCACCATCCTCCTCCTCCTCATCAACAATATCATCATCCTCCCCTCCTCGTCAACAATATCACCATCATCATCCTCCTCCTCGTCAACAATATCACCATCATCCTCCTCGTCAACAATATCACCATCATCATCCTCGTCAACAATATCACCATCATCATCCTCCTCATCAACAATATCATCATCCTCCTCTCGTCAACAATATCACCATCATCCTCCTCCTCCTAAGTCAACAATATCACCATCATCCTCCTCCTCATCAACAATATCACCATCATCATCCTCTCGTCAACAATATCACCATCATCATCCTCCTCCTCGTCAACAATATCACCATCATCATCCTCCTCCTCGTCAACAATATCACCATCATCATCCTCCTCCTCGTCAACAATATCACCATCATCATCCTCCTCCTCGTCAACAATATCACCATCATCCTCACTCCTCGTCAACAATATCACCATCATCCTCCTCCTCGTCAACAATATCACCATCATCATCCTCCTCCTCGTCAACAATATCACCATCATCATCCTCCTCCTCGTCAACAATATCACCATCCTCCTCCTCCTCATCAACAATATCATCATCCTCCCCCTCCTCGTCAACAATATCACCATCATCATCCTCCTCCTCGTCAACAATATCACCATCATCCTCCTCGTCAACAATATCACCATCATCATCCTCCTCATCAACAATATCATCATCTCTCCTCCTCGTCAACAATATCACCATCCTTCTCCTCCTCATCAACAATATCATCATCCTCCCCTCCTCGTCAACAATATCACCATCATCATCCTCCTCCTCGTCAACAATATCACCATCATCATCCTCCTCCTCGTCAACAATATCACCATCATCATCCTCCTCTCGTCAACAATATCACCATCATCATCCTCCTCCTCGTCAACAATATCATCATCCTCCTCCTCCAACAATATCATCATCCTCCTCCTCGTCAACAATATCACCATCATCATCCTCCTCCTCGTCAACAATATCACCATCATCCTCCTCCTCCTCGTCAACAATATCACCATCATCATCCTCCTCCTCGTCAACAATATCACCATCATCATCCTCCTCCTCGTCAACAATATCACCATCATCATCCTCCTCCTCGTCAACAATATCACCATCATCATCCTCCTCGTCAACAATATCACCATCATCATCCTCCTCCTCGTCAACAATATCACCATCATCATCCTCCTCCTCGTCAACAATATCACCATCATCATCCTCCTCATCAACAATATCACCATCATCATCCTCCTCGTCAACAATATCACCATCATCATCCTCCTCCTCGTCAACAATATCACCATCATCATCCTCCTCGTCGTCAACAATATCACCATCATCATCCTCCTCCTCGTCAACAATATCACCATCATCATCCTCCTCCTCGTCAACAATATCACCATCATCATCCTCCTCCTCGTCAACAATATCACCATCATCATCCTCCTCGTCAACAATATCATCATCCTCCTCCTCGTCAACAATATCGATCATCCTCCTCCTCGTCAACAATATCACCATCATCCTCCTCGTCAACAATATCACCATCATCATCCTCCTCCTCGTCAACAATATCATCCTCCTCCTCGTCAACAATATCATCCTCCTCCTCGCCATATCAATCATCCTCCACCAATATCATCATCTATCCTCATATAATCAGCAATATCTGCATCATCATCCTCTACAAATCAATAATATCACCATCATCCTCCTCCTCATAGTCAACAATATCTTCCATCATCACCTCCTACGTCATTCAGCAATATCACCATCATCATCATACCTCGTCCAACAATATCACCATCATCATCCTCTCCTCGTCAGCAATATCACCATCATCATCCACTTATCCTGCGTCAACAATATCACCATCTCATCCTCCTCCTAGTCAACAATATACATCCCTCCTCATCTCATCAACAATATCATCATCCTCCCCCTCCTGCGTCCAGCAATATCACCATCATCATCCTCCTCTATAGTCAACAATATCACCATCATGTCACTCATAATCAGCAGTATCACTGTCGTCGTCATCATCATAGTCGGCAATATCACTTAATCATCATCCTCCTCCTCATCAGCAATATCACCGTCGTCATCACATCACTCATCATCAGCAGTATCCCATCATCATCATCATAGTCCAGCAATGTCACCGTCATCATCATCACTCATAACAATATCGTCATCCTCCTCCCCTAGTCAACAATATCACCATCATCATCCCTCCATCATCTCCCGTCATCGTCAACAATATCACCATCATCCTCCTCCCTCGTAAATCATCAATAGTCACCCATCATCCATCCCTCCTCCTCGTCAACAATATCACCATCATCCTCCTCCTCGTCAACAATATCACCATCATCCTCCTCCTCCTGCGTCAACAATATCACCATCATCCCTCCTCCTCCTCACCAATAGTCCATCACCATCCTCCTCCTTGTCAACAATATCACCCATCATCTCACTCTCCTCGTCAACAATATCACCATCATCCTCCTCCTCCTCAAGTCAACAATATCATCATCCCCTCCTCCAAATCCAACAATATCATCATCCTCCTCCTCGTCAACAATATCACCATCATCCTCCTCCTCGTCAACAATATCACCATCCTCCTCCTCCTCATCAACAATATCATCATCCCTCCCCCTCCATAGTCAACAATATCACCATCATCATCCTCCTCCACCGTCAACAATATCACCATCCATCCTCCTCCTAGTCAACAATATCACCATCATCATCCTCGTCAACAATATCACCATCATCATCCTCCTCATCAACAAATCACCATCATCCTCCTCCTCATAGTCAACAATATCACCATCATCATCATCATAGTCAACAATATCCACCATCATCTCCTCCTATCAACAATATCACCATCATCATCCTCCTCATCCCAACAATATCACCCATCATCTCCTCATCATAGTCAACAATATCACCATCATCATCCTCCTCGTCAACAATATCACCATCATCCTCCTCCTCATCAACAATATCATCATCCTTATCCTCGTCAACAATATCACCATCATCCTCCTCCTAGTCAACAATATCACCATCATCATCCTCCTCACTCATCAAGCAAATATCACCATCATCCTCCTCCTAAATCAACAATATCACCATCATCCTCCCTCCTCCATAGTCAACAATATCACCATCATCATCCTCCTCCTCATCAACAATATCATCATCATCCCACTCCTCCTGGAGTCAACTTAATATCACCATCATCCTCCTCGTCAATATCACCATCACTCCTCATCATTGACAATATCACCATCATCCACTCCTATCTCATCAACAATATCTGCATCCTCCTCCCTCCTCATCAACAATATCTGCATCACTCCCACTCATAGTCAACAATATCACCATCATCATCCTCCTCCTCGTCCAGCAATATCACCATCATCATCCTCCTCGTCAACAATATCACCATCATCATCACTCCTCTCATCAACAAATATCACCATCATCATCCTCCCTCCTCATCAACAATATCACCATCATCCTTCCTCCTCATCAACAATATCACCATCATCATCCCCCTCCTCGTCAACAATATCACCATCATCCATCCCACTCCTCCTCGTCAACAATATCACCATCATCATCCTCCTCCTCATGTCAACGTCCAATATCACCATCATCATCCTCCTCCTCGTCAACAATATCACCATCATCATCCACTCCTCCTCGTCAACAATATCACCATCATCATATCCTCAGTCAACAATATCACCATCATCATCTCATCGTCAGCAATATCACCCATCATCATCCCATCCTCCTCGTCAGCAATATCACCATCATCGTCCTCCTAGATAGTCAACAATGTCACCATCATCACTCACTCATAGTCAACAATATCATCATCATCACTCATCATAGTCAGCAATATCACCATCATCATCCTCCTCATAGTCAGCAATATCACCATCATCATCCTCACTCATAGTCGGCAATATCATCATCCTCCTCCTCGTCAGCAATATCATCATCTCCTCCATAAGGCAATGTCACCATCATCCTCCTCCTCCTCGTCAGCAATATCACCATCCTCCTCCTCCTCATCAACAATGTCATCATCCTCCCCTCCTCAGTCAACAATATCATCCATCCCATCATAGTCCTCACCATCATCATCCTCCTCCTAGTCAACAATATCACCATCATCGTCTCCTCGTCAACAATATCACCATCATCATCCTCGTCAACAATATCACCATCATCATCCTCCTCATCAACAATATCATCCTCCTCCTCCTAGTCAACAATATCACCATCATCCTCCTCCTCATAGTCAACAATATCACCATCATCATCCTCCTCCTCATCAGCAATATCACCATCATCATATCACCGTCATCAATATCACCATCATCATCCTCCTCCTCGTCAACAATATCACCATCATCATCCTCCTCCTCGTCAACAATATCACCATCATCATCACTCCTCCTCGTCAACAATATCACCATCATCATTACTCCTCCTAGTCAACAATATCATCATCCTCCTCCTCGTCATATCATCACCTCCTCCTCGTCAACCATCATCCTCCATCCTCCTCGTCAACAATATCACCATCATCATCCTCCTCCTCATCAACAATATCACCATCATCATCTCCTCGTCAACAATATCACCATCATCATCCTCCTCCTCGTCAACAATATCACCATCATCATCCTCCTCCTCGTCAACAATATCACCATCCTCCTCTCCTCATCAACAATATCATCATCCTCCCCTCCTCGTCAACAATATCACCATCATCATCCTCCTCCTCGTCAACAATATCACCATCATCCTCCTCGTCAACAATACACCATCATCATCACTCCTCATCCAATATCATCATCCTCGTCATAGTCAGCAATATCACCATCCTTCTCCTCCTCATCAGCAATATCATCATCCTCCCCTCCTCGTCAGCAATATCACCATCATCATCACTCCTCCTGCGTCAACAATATCACCATCATCATCCTCCTCCTCATCAACAATATCACCATCATCATCCTCCTCCTCATCAACAATATCACCCCATCATCATCCTCCTCCTGTCAACAATATCACCATCCTCATCAATATCATCATCCTCCTCCTCGTCAACAATATCACCATCATCATCCTCCTCCTCAAGTCAGCAATATCACCATCATCCTCCTCCTCCTCGTCAGCAATATCACCATCATCATCCTCCTCCTCGTCAACAATATCACCATCATCATCACTCCTCCTCGTCAACAATATCACCATCCCATCATCCTCTCATGCGTCAACAATATCACCATCATCATCATCCTAATCAGTCAACAATATCACCATCATCATCCTCCTCGTCAACAATATCACCATCATCATCCTCCTCATAGTCAACAATATCACCATCATCATCCTCCTCGTCAACAATATCACCATCATCGTCTCCTCATCATCAATATCACCATCATCGTCCTCCTCATGGTCAGCAATATCACCGTCGTCGTCATCTAGAGTCGTCAACAATATATCACCATCATCATCCTCCTCCTCGTCACAGCAATATCACCATCATCATCCTCATCATAGTCAGCAATATCACCATCATCATCCTCCTGGCAATCAATATCACCATCATCATATCACAATATCATCATCATCCTCCTCGTCAACAATCGTCATCATCCTCATAGTCGTCATTAATATCATCATCATCTGTCCTCCTCCTCGTCCAACAATATCACATCATCATCCTCCTCATCAAGTCAACAATATCACCATCCTCCTCCCTCCTAGTCAACAATATCATCATCCTCTCATCGTCAACAATATCACCATCATCATCCTCCTCCTCGTCAACAATATCACCATCATCCTCCTCAATGTCAACAATATCACCATCATCATCCTCGTCAACAATATCACCATCATCATCCTCCTCATCCAGTCAACAATCATCACCATATCATCCTCGTCGTCATCAATATCACCATCATCCTCCTCTGGTGTCTCCTAGTCAACAATATCACCATCATCATCCTCCTCCTCGTCAACAATATCACCATCATCATCCTCCTCAGTCAACATATCACCATCATCATATCATCATCCACTCCCCCTCTCGTCAACAATATCACCATCATGTCCTCTCTCGTCGGCAATATCACCATCGTCCTCTATCATCAATCACCATATCATCCTCCCATCAAATATCATCACTCCTCACTCGTCAGCAATATCACCATCATCAACAATATCATCATCCTCCTCGTCAACAATATCACCATCATCATCCTCCTCTAGTCAACAATATCACCATCATCCTCCTCCTCATAAGTCAACAATATCACCATCATCATCCTCCTCGTCAACAATATCACCATCATCATCCTCCTCTCCGTCGTCGTCTCCTCGTCAACACTATCTCCATCATCATCCTCCTCCTAGTCAACAATATCACCCATCATCCTCCCTCCTCCTAAGTCAACAATATCACCATCATCATCCTCCTCGTCAACAATATCACCATCCTTCTCCTCCTCATCAACAATATCATCATCCTCCCCCTCCTCGTCAGCAATATCACCATCATCATCCTCCTCCTCGTCAACAATATCACCATCCTCATCATCAACATCCTTACATCAAGGTCAACAATGTCACCATCATCATCCTCCTCCTCGTCAACAATATCACCATCATCATCATCCTCCTCCTCGTCAACAATATCATCATCCCTCCTCCTCGTCAACAATATCATCATCCTCCTCGGCTCGTCAACAATATCGTCATCATCATCCTCCTCCCAAGTCAACAATATCACCATCATCCACTCCTCCTCCTAGGTCGGCAATATCCACATCATCATCATCCTCCTCATCAACAATATCACCATCATCATCCTCCTCCTCAAGTCAACAATATCACCATCATCATCATCATCCTCCCCTCCTCGTCAACAATATCACCATCATCATTCTCCTCACCAAGTCAACAATATCACCATCATCAATATCATCCTCCCTCTCCTAGTCAACAATATCACCATCATCATCCTGCTCCTAGTCAACAATATCACCATCATCATCCTCCTCATCAACAATATCACCATCATCATCCTCCTCCTCGTCAACAATATCACCATCATCATCCCCTCCTCCTAATCAACAATATCACCATCCTCCTCCTCCTCATCAACAATATCATCATCCTCCCCTCTCGTCAACAATATCACCATCATCATCCTCCTCCTGGGTCAACAATATCACCATCATCATCCTCCTCCTCATCAACAATATCACCATCATCATCCTCCTCATCAACAATATCACCATCATCATCCTCAACAATATCACCATCATCCCTCTGAAGTCAACAATATCACCATCATCATCCTCCTCCTCGTCAACAATATCATCATCCTCCTCCTCCTCGTCAACAATATCACCATCATCCTCCTCCTCTCGTCAACAATATCACCATCATCCCATCCTCCTCCTCGTCAACAATATCACCATCATAAATCCTCCTCATCAACAATATCATCATCCTCCCCTCCTCGTCAACAATATTACCATCATCCTCCTCCTCCTGCGTCAACAATATCACCATCATCCTCCTCGTCAACAATATCACCATCATCATCAACAATATCACCATCATCATCCTCCTCATCAAAATATCATCATCCTCCTCCTAGGTCCAACAATATCACCATCATCATCCTCCTCATCAACAAATATCATCATCCTCCTCCTAGTCAACAATATCACCATCATCCTCCTCCTCCTCATCAACAATATCATCATCCTCCCCCTCCTCGTCAACAATATCCATCATCATCCTCCTCCTCGTCAACAATATCACCATCATCATCCTCCTCCTCATCAACAATATCACCATCATCATCCTCTCGTCAACAATATCACCATCTTAATATCATCCTCCTCCTCGTCAACAATATCACCATCATCATCCCTCCTCCTCGTCAACAATATCACCATCATCCTCCTCCTCCTCATCAACAATATCACCATCATCATCCTCCTCATCAACAATATCACCATCATCATCCTCCTCCTCGTCAACAATATCACCCATCCTCCTCCTCCTCGTCAACAATATCACCATCATCCTCCTCCTCTCATCAACAATATCACCATCATCCTCCTCGTCAACAATATCACCATCATCATCCTCCTCCTCGTCAACAATATCACCATCAATATCATCATCATCCTCCTCATCAACAATATCACCATCATCCTCCTCCTCGTCAACAATATCACCATCCTTCTCCTCCTCATCAACAATATCACCATCATCATCCTCGTCAACAATATCACCATCATCATCCTCCTCCTCATCAACAATATCACCATCATCCTCCTCCGTCAACAATATCACCATCATCCTCCTCCTCTCGTCAACAATATCACCATCATCATCCTCCTCTCTAAGTCAACAATATCATCATCATCCTCCTCATCAACAATATCATCATCCTCCTCCTCGTCAACAATATCACCATCATCACTCCTCCTCCTCATCAACAATATCACCATCATCCTCCTCCATCTCCTCCTCCTCGTCAACAATATCACCATCATCATCCTCCTCCTCATCAGCAATATCACCATCATCACTCCCCTCCTCCCATCCTCCAACAATATCACCATCATCATCCTCCCCCTCCTGGTCAACAACATCACCATCATCATCCTCCTCGTCAACAATATCCACCATCATCTCCTCCTCCTCATCATCCTCCTATCAACAATATCACCATCATCCTCCTCGTCAACAATATCACCATCACATCCTCCTCATCAACAATATCACCATCATCATCCTCCTCGTCAGCAATATCACCATCATCATCACTCCTCCAAGTCCAACAATATCACCATCATCATCCTCCTCCTCGTCAACAATATCACCATCATCCTCCTCCTCCTCCATGTCAGCAATATCACCATCATCATCACTCCCTGCGTCAACAATATCACCATCATCATCCTCCTCCCTCGTCAACAATATCACCATCATCCTCCTCCTCGTCAACAATATCATCATCCCCTCCTCCTCGTCAACAATATCATCATCCTCCTCCTCGTCAACAATATCACCATCATCATCCTCCTCTCGTCAACAATATCACCATCCTCCTCCTCCTCGTCCAACAATATCACCATCCTCCTCCTCCTCATCAACAATATCATCATCCTCCTCCTCCTCTAGTCAACAATATCACCATCATCATCCTCCTCCTCACCAACAATATCACCATCATCCTCAACAATGTCACCATTCAAAATATCACCAGGTCAACAATGTCATCGTCGTCCAACAATATCACCATCATCATCGTCCTCATCAGCAATATCACCATCCTCCTCCTCGTCAACAATATCACCATCATCCTCCTCCTCCATAGTCAACAATATCACCATCATCCTCCTCCTCTCATCAACAATATCACCATCATCATCCTCCTCATCAACAATATCACCATCATCCTCCTCCTCCTCGTCAACAATATCACCATCATCATCCTATCCTCATCAACAATATCATCATCCTCCACTCCTCCTCGTCAGCTTAATATCACCATCATCATTCTCCTCCTCGTCAGCAATATCATATAGTCAGCAATCATCACAATATCATCGTCCTCCTCCTCGTCAGCAATATCACCATCATCAAATCCTCCTCCTCGTCAACAAATATCACCATCATCATCCTCCTTATCAACAATATACCATCATCATCCTCCTATAAGTCAGCAATATCACCATCATCTCATCCTCCTCCTCGTCAACAATATATCCTCATCAACAATATCATCATCCTCCTCATCGTCAACAATATCACCATCATCATCCTCCTCCTCGTCAACAATATCACCATCATCATCCTCCTCCTCATCAGCAATATCACCATCATCATCCTCCTCATCAACAATATCATCATCATCCTCCTCCAGCAATATCACCATCATCAATATCACCATCATCATCCTCCTCCTAGTCAGCAATATCACCATCATCCTCACTCCTCCTCGTCAACAATATCACCATCATCCTCCTCCTCCTCGTCAACAATATCACCATCATCATCCTCCTAGTCAACAATATCATCATCATCATCCTCATATCAGTTAATATCATCATCCTCCTCCTCGTCAACAATGTCACCATCATCATCCTCTCTATAGTCAACAATATCACCATCACCCATCACCATCCATCCTCCTCCTCGTACAATGTCAGCATCATCGTCCTCCTCATCGGCATCATCATCCTCCTCTATAGTCAACAATATCACCATCATCATCCTCCTCATCAACAATATCACCTCCTCGTCATCATCCTCCTCCTCCTAGTCAACAATATCACCATCATCGTCTCCTCATCAGCAATATCGTCATCCTCCTCCTAGGTCAACAATATCGCCGTCATCCCCATTCATCATCATCGTCAACAGTATCACCATCATCGCTCCTAGTCCCGCAATATCACCGTCATCCTCCCTCCTCATCATATCACCATATCATCCTGTATAATATAGTCGTCAACAATATCACCATCATCGCCTCGTCTCCTCGTCAACAATATCTCATCGTCGTCACTCGTCATAGTCAACAATATCACCATCATCATCCTCCTCCTGAGTCAACAATATCACCATCATCATCCTCCTCTCAAGTCAGCAATATCACCATCCTCCTCTCCTCGTCAACAATATCATCATATCCTCCTCATGTCAGCAAGGTCACCGTCATCATCCTCGTCGTCCTCACCGTGTCATCACTCCTCATAGTCAACAATATCACCATCATCCTCATAGTCCTCCTCGTCCTCATAGTCAACAATATCACCATCATCATCCTCCTATAGTCAGCAATATCACCATCCTCCTCCTCCTCATCAACAATATCACCCATCATCCTCCTAGTCAACAATATCACCATCATCATCCTCCTCCTCGTCAGCAATATCTTATCATCCTCCTCCTCCTCGTCAGCAATATCACCATCATCCTCCTCCTCCTCATCAACAATATCACCATCATCATCCTCCTCCTCGTCAACAATATCACCATTCTCCTCCTCATCAACAAATATCTAATCCTCCTCATAGTCAGCTTAATGTCACCATCATCATCCTCCTCCTCGTCAGCAATATCACCATCATCATCACTCCTCAAATAGTCAACATCATCCTCCTCCTCGTCAACAATATCACCATCATCATCCTCCTCATCAACAATATCATCATCCTCCTCCTCGTCAACAATATCACCATCCTCCTCCTCCTCATCAACAATATCATCATCCTCCCCCTCCTCGTCAACAATATCACCATCATCATCCTCCTCCTCGTCAACAATATCACCATCATCCTCCTCGTCAACAATATCACCATCATCATCCTCCTCATCAACAATATCACCATCATCCTCCTCGTCAACAATATCACCATCATCCTCCTCGTCAACAATATCACCATCATCATCCTCCTCCTCGTCAACAATATCACCATCATCCTCCTCGTCAACAATATCACCATCATCATCCTCCTCCTCGTCAACAATATCACCATCATCCTCCTCCTCCTCATCAACAATATCACCATCATCCTCCTCGTCAACAATATCATCATCCTCCTCCTCCTCGTCAACAATATCACCATCATCATCCTCCTCCTCGTCAACAATATCACCATTGTCCTCCTCCTCCTCGTCAACAATATCACCATCATCCTCCTCGTCAACAATATCACCATCATCATCCTCCTCCTCGTCAACAATATCACCATCATCCTCCTCCTCCTCATCAACAATATCACCATCATCCTCCTCGTCAACAATATCATCATCCTCCTCCTCCTCGTCAACAATATCACCATCATCCTCCTCCTCCTCGTCAACAATATCACCATTGTCCTCCTCCTCCTCACCAACAGTATCACCATCCTCCTCGTCAACAATATCACCATTGTCCTCCTCCTCCTCGTCAACAATATCATCATCCTCCTCCTCGTCAACAATATCACCATCATCATCCTCCTCAAGTCAGTCAACAATATCACCATCATCCTCCTCGTCAACAATATCACCATCATCATCCTCCTCCTCGTCAACAATATCACCATCATCCTCCTCCTCCTCGTCAACAATATCACCATCATCATCCTCCTCATCAACAATATCACCATCATCCTCCTCCTCCTCGTCAACAATATCACCATCCTCCTCCTCCTCATCAACAATATCATCATCCTCCCCTCCTCGTCAACAATATCACCATCATCATTCTCCTCCTCGTCAACAATATCACCATCATCCTCCTCGTCAACAATATCACCATCCTCCTCCTCCTCATCAACAATATCATCATCCTCCCCTCCTCGTCAACAATATCACCATCATCATCCTACTCCTCGTCAACAATATCACCATCATCCTCCTCGTCAACAATATCACCATCATCATCCTCCTCCTCGTCAACAATATCACCATCATCATCCTCCTCCTCGTCAACAATATCACCATCCTCCTCCTCCTCATCAACAATATCATCATCCTCCCCCTCCTCGTCAACAATATCACCATCATCATCCTCCTCCTCGTCAACAATATCACCATCCTCCTCCTCCTCATCAACAATATCACCATCATCATCCTCCTCATCAACAATATCACCATCATCCTCCTCGTCAACAATATCACCATCATCCTCCTCGTCAACAATATCACCATCATCATCCTCCTCCTCGTCAACAATATCACCATCATCCTCCTCCTCCTCGTCAACAATATCACCATCATCCTCCTCCTCCTCGTCAACAATATCACCATCATCATCCTCCTCCTCGTCAACAATATCACCATCATCATCCTCCTCATCAACAATATCATCATCCTCCCCTCCTGCGTCAACAATATTACCATCATCCTCCTCCTCAAGTCGTCAACAATATCACCATCATCCTCCTCGTCAACAATATCACCATCATCATCCTCCTCCTCGTCAACAATATCACCATCATCCTCCTCCTCCTCGTCAACAATATCACCATCATCATCCTCCTCATCAACAATATCACCATCATCCTCCTCCTCCCTCGTCAACAATATCACCATCCTCCTCCTCCTCATCAACAATATCATCATCCTCCCCTCCTCGTCAACAATATCACCATCATCATTCTCCTCCTCGTCAACAATATCACCATCATCCTCCTCGTCAACAATATCACCATCCTCCTCCTCCTCATCAACAATATCATCATCCTCCCCTCCTCGTCAACAATATCACCATCATCATCCTACTCCTCGTCAACAATATCACCCATCATCCTCCTCGTCAACAATATCACCATCATCATCCTCCTCCTCGTCAACAATATCACCATCATCATCCTCCTCCTCGTCAACAATATCACCATCCTCCTCCTCCTCATCAACAATATCATCATCCTCCCCTCCTCGTCAACAATATCACCATCATCATCCTCCTCCTCGTCAACAATATCACCATCCTCCTCCTCCTCATCAACAATATCACCATCATCATCCTCCTCATCAACAATATCACCATCATCCTCCTCGTCAACAATATCACCCATCATCCTCCTCGTCAACAATATCACCATCATCATCCTCCTCCTCGTCAACAATATCACCATCATCCTCCTCCTCCTCGTCAACAATATCACCATCATCCTCCTCCTCCTCGTCAACAATATCACCATCATCATCCCTCCTCCTCGTCAACAATATCACCATCATCATCCTCCTCATCAACAATATCATCATCCTCCCCCTCTCTCGTCAACAATATTACCATCATCCTCCTCCTCCTCGTCAACAATATCACCATCATCCTCCTCGTCAACAATATCACCATCATCCTCCTCCTCGTCAACAATATCACCATCATCATCCTCCTCATCAACAATATCATCATCCTCCTCCTCGTCAACAATATCACCATCATCCTCCTCCTCTCATCAACAATATCATCATCCTCCCCCTCCTCGTCAACAATATCACCATCATCATCCTCCTCCTCGTCAACAATATCCACCATCCTCCTCCTCCCTCATCCTCAACAATATCACCATCATCCTCCTCCTCCTCGTCAACAATATCACCATCATCATCCTCCTCCTCGTCAACAATATCACCATCATCATCCTCCTCGTCCAACAATATCACCATCATCATCCTCCTCATCAACAATATCACCATCATCCTCCTCGTCAACAATATCACCATCATCCTCCTCGTCAACAATATCACCATCATCATCCTCCTCCTCGTCAACAATATCACCATCATCCTCCTCTCGTCAACAATATCACCATCATCATCCTCCTCCTCGTCAACAATATCACCATCATCATCCTCCTCCTCGTCAACAATATCACCATTGTCACTCCTCCTCCTCGTCAACAATATCATCATCATCCTCCTCCTCCTCATCAACAATATCACCATCATCATCCCCCTCGTCAACAATATCACCATCCTCCTCCTCCTCATCAACAATATCACCATCATCCTCCTCGTCAACAATATCACACCATCATCCTCCTCGTCAACAATATCACCATCATCATCCTCCTCCTCGTCAACAATATCACCATCATCCTCCCTCCTCCTCATCAACAATATCACCATCATCCTCCTCACGTCAACAATATCACCATCATCATCCTCCTCCCTCGTCAACAATATCACCATCATCCTCCTCCTCCCTCGTCAACAATATCACCATCATCCTCCTCCTCCTCGTCAACAATATCACCATCATCATCCTCCTCCTCGTCAACAATATCACCATCATCATCCTCCTCATCAACAATATCATCATCCTCCCCTCCTCGTCAACAATATCACCATCATCCTCCTCCTCCTCGTCAACAATATCACCATCATCTCTCCTCTCGTCAACAATATCACCATCATCACTCCTCGCCGTCAACAATATCACCATCATCATCCTCCTCATCAACAATATCACCATCATCCTCCTCCTCGTCAACAATATCACCATCATCATCCTCCTCCTCGTCAACAATATCACCATCATCCTCCTCTCGTCAACAATATCACCCATCATCATCCTCCCTGCATCAACAATATCAC